>NC_041391.1:451456217-451457939 GCF_002162155.2 Triticum dicoccoides | reverse complement strand
GGCCCCGCTCGCCGCCGCGGCTCGCCGTCCAGCCGTCCATGTGACCGCCGGCCCGGACTCGCCTGCTGCCGACCTTCTCCCTCGTGCGCTGGCCCATGCCGCGGGAGTGGGATGACGGCGAGGCCCGCCGCAAGAGGCGCGTCGACGACCGTCGGGATCCGCCCCGCCCCTCCCCGGATGTCGCTCGCCGGGAGGAGGAGCTCCATCGGGAGCTCTGCGACCGCGACAGCCGCCGTTCTCAGGGCCATGACGACCGCCGTGACGAGAGGCGGTCTCCGGGTCGCTCCGAATGGCGGGGACGCTCCCGCTCCCCCTCCTGCGGCCGGGGACTGGCGCTCGTCTCGCAGGCACTCCCCCTCCCCGGCCCGGCGTCGTGAGCGGAGCCCGTCTCCCCCTGCCCGGCTCGCCCTCCCTCCCTGCGCGCCCCTTCCCAACAGACTGCGGCTCCGGCCCGGAAGTTCATCCCGTCCCACGTCGCCAGCCCCTCTGGCCCTCCTGCCTCCGGCGGTGGGGGGGGGGGCGGCCAGAACCGTGGTCGCCAGGGCGTGAATAAGAAGAGAAGGGGCCAGGCCCGGGCCAACCAGCCGGCTCCTTCCGCTGCGGCCGCGGGTCGTGCTGACACCCCCGGCCCCGTCTCTGGCATGCCCCGTCCCCCATGCTTCAATTGTGGGGTGGCTGGCCACTCTCAGATCACCTACATCAACCCCCCATGTTGCTACATCTGCAAGACCCATCCCACCTCGCCCTGCTATGCCCGGACAAGCCTATCAACGAGGAGTTGATGATGTACGGCCACAGGATCAAGGGGTTGGGGTTCTTCCACATCGAGGTCCCCGACATCCCTACCCCCACCCCCTCCCTCCAGGCGATTGTCACGGTGGTGGATGGAGTCGCCTCCCCCGAGATGATTGAGGCCGAGCTCAACCACCTGTACCGCCGCCAGTGGGATTGGCAGGTTACTCCCACCTCCAGCGGCGCGTTTTCCGTGGTCTTCCCCGACGCTCTCAGCCATGGCTACGCCACGCGCAGTGACCAGATCACCCTCGCCCTCAACAAGCTCGTCGTCGACATCACCGAGCCGATCCTCGACCTCAAGGCGGTTGCGGTCCTCGACATGGCCTGGATCCTTGTTGTCGGGCTTCCTAACATTGCTTGGTCCGAGCGTGTTATCCGCAACATGTCTCGGATTCTTGGCAAGGTGGTGGTGGTCGACGACCTGTCCCTTCGCAAGGAGGAAGAGGTCCGGGTCAAAGTCAAGTGCCTCGACTCCTCCAAGCTGTGCGCCACAGTTAGAGTCTTCTTCAACAACCAGGGCTTCGACCTCCGCATCGCTCCCAAGCCGCCTAACCATGTGGGCCGGCCCCGCCACTTCGACGACGGTCCCCCCGGCTGATCCTCTGGGCCCCATGACGACTACCGCGGCCGCCACCACCCCCGCTCGCGCCGCTCCGATGAGGAGGAGGGGTCGGAGGACAGCCCCTCCTGCTCCCCCTTGCCGGCTCCTCCAGCTCCATCTTCAAGCCAGGGTGGTCGGCAGACCGGGCTCGTCGAGCTGCCCCTCTCCGCGCCGCCGGCCGAGGCCTCGGAAGGGAGTGACGCCTCGAGCGTCGGCCTGATCGTCGTTCCCGCCTCCTCGCCGCGCTCCCCCGCTGACCTCTCTTCCGTCGAGCCGGGCCTGGGAGTCGTGCTGGTCCCCTCCGCGGCCTCGCCGGGACCCATCGC
>NC_041391.1:451431686-451455765 GCF_002162155.2 Triticum dicoccoides | reverse complement strand
GCTGCCTACTCCCGCTGTGGTCGGTCCTCCTCCCCGGTGAAGGCCTCCCGCCGTAGCGCTCGGCTCAATGCTGCCCGACCGGACGGTAGCCCGGCTCTGCCCATCCCCGAGCGGGCGGAGCTCCAGGCCGCTACCCGGAATCTGGAGCCAGGTACCCCTGCCGTTCCCCCCTCTGCTGCTACTTGCTCATTTTCTACGCTCGAGTCGGTTCCGCTTGGTCACCTTGCGAAGGTTGCGACAGACTCCGCGACCATCTTCACGGGGGAGACTGCTTCCCCCTTAGTCCAGATCAAGGCCATCCGGGCTTGCGAGATTCTAGACGGTAGATTGGCGGAAGCCGGCGCGGCTCTGCTCTCCCCTCCCGCTCCCCCGGCCTCTGCTATGATGGCCACTACAGCTCAGCCCCGCAAAGTTGGTGGCCGCCTTCCGTTGGAGGCTGCCGAGCTTTGTGGCCGCACCTGTTCTCGAACTGCCGCTCTCCGCGCCCAAAGTGCGTCTCAATTTCTGGGGTCAAGCATCCCCCCAAATGGCTCCTTAATGCATGCCCTTTTCTGGAATATCCGCGGTTTCGGCCATGATGGCCGACACCGCCAACTCCTCGAGTACATGCGCGATGAACACATTGATATAGTCGCCATCCAGGAAACCATGCACACTGAATTCTCCCTGTCGGAGCTTGATTGGCTGAGCTCCCACCTCTTTGCTTGGCATTGGCTCCCTTCTAGTGGGATTGCGGACCATTCGGGTGGCATCCTATTAGGTGTGAAGGATGCCACCTTCGAGGTGGGTAGTATGGACCGGGGCCAGTTCTTTGTCAGCATGGAACTTTATGAACGGGCCCTTAATTTCAAGTGGGAGGTTATCATCGTCTACGGCCCGACAGACCATAGTAGGTCTACCTCCTTCCTCGAGGAACTTCACCGGAAGGTTTCGGCCGCCACCCTTCCAGTGGTTGTCGGGGGCGATTTTAACCTCCTCCAATTCGCGGAAGACAAGAGCAATGCACATGTCAACTTTGCACGTATGCAAATGTTTAATGATTGCATTGCTGATCTTGGTCTTCGCGAGATAGATAGGATTGGTGCCAGGTTCACATGGACCAATCGCCAGGCCTCCTCGACGTCCGTTCTGGACCGGGTCCTAGTCTCCCCGGAATGGGACCTCCGCTGCCCCTGGCTTCCCTCCGGGCCATCACCCGGATTGGCTCCGACCATGTCCCCCTCCTCCTGTCCTCCGCCGACGAGCGACCTCCGATTCCCCCTCCGCTTCCGGCTCGAGACATTTTAGCTGTCCCAAACCGACCTCCGATTCCCCCTCCGCTTCCGGCTCCAAACCGCTGGGTGGAGGCTCGTGCCCACCACCACACCCGCCCTCCCTCGGCTATTGATTCGTGGCAGTTCTGTGCCAAACGTGGCCGGCAGTTCATGAAGGGGTGGGGTGCCAACCTTGGCCGCGATCTCGGCGAGCACAAGAAGGCCCTGTTGGCCGCCATCCAAGCCCTTGACCACCAGGCTGACGCGACCGGCCTCTCCCCTGATGAGTGGCTCTCCTGATACGACCTGGAAGATCAACTCTCTGTCATCTACACTGATGAGGAGGCTTATTGGCGCCTACGAGGCTCCCAGAAATGGGTCCTGAAGGGCGACGCGAACACGGCCTACTTTCAAGCCATTGCGAACGGTCGCCGTAGCGCAACACCATCCCTCTTCTCTGGGATGGCACGTCGCTCTTGCAGACCCCCGGTGACATTCAAGCTCACATAGACGGGTTCTACAACAACCTCTTCTCCTCCTCCCCTAGGAGCGGGCTGTCTCTGGCCCCTGACTGCTGGGCCGGACCCCAGCAGGTTTCTGCTGCGGAGAATGCAGCCCTTATGGTCCCATTCTCCGAGGGCGAGGTTTGGGCTGCCATTAGAGGCATGAACCCTACCTCGGCCTCGGGCCCCGACGGTCTTCCAGTGAAATTCTTCCAGACCTTCTGGAATGTGATTAAACCTGAGATCATGGCCATCTTCGACGAGTTCTATAAGGGTCCATTGACCTTGGTTGTCTCAATTATGGGATCATTTCGCTCACCCTAAAGTGTCTGGGGCGTCCGACGTCCGCCAGTTCCGTCCGATCACGGTGATTAATGTGATCTTCCGGATCCTGGCGAAAGGGTACGTCAATAGGGTGACCCTACTGGCGGATCGCATTACCCACCCCAACCAGTCCGCAATTAAAGGGTGTTTTATCTTAGATGGGGTGCTAGTCCTTCACGAAGTCCTCCATGAGGTCCGCTCTAAGCACCTCAAGGCGGTCTTCCTGAAGATCGATTTCCATAAGGCTTACGACATAGTCAGCTGGCCCTTCCTTCGGGAACTTTTGCTCCGAAAGGGCTTCGACGACCGTTGGATCACCCGCGTGATGCAGATGATATCCTGCGGTCGCACTGCCGTGAACATCAATGGAGAGGTTGGCCCGTACTTCCCCGCCCTTTGTGGGGTTAGACAAGGCGACCCCTTCTCCCCATTCTTGTTCAACATGGTGGACACGCTTGCCGCTATCCTGGACAAGGCTAAGGCGGCGGGCCATATTCGTGGGATCACTCCGCACCTCACCGGTGGCTCTGGGATCTCCCTCCTCCAGTACGCCGACGACACCATCATTATGGTGGAAGGCTCGGAGGCGGACATCTCTCATCTGAAGTTCCTCCTCCTCTGCTTCCAACAAATGTCTGGCCTCAAGATCAACTTCGACAAGAGCAATGTGATGGTGATGGGCTATTCTCCAGATGAATGCCTGGGCATTGCCAACCGTCTTAACTGTCGCTTGGGCTCCTTCCCCACGACCTACTTGGGGACGCCCATTAATGACTCTCGGCTCACCGTCGCCGACTTGCATCCAACCGTGGCCAAGCTGTAGACACGCATTGAGCCTTGGCAGGGTAGGTGGTTGTTGAAGGCGGCCCGGACAATTCTAATCAACTCCTCCCTATCCAGCCTCCTCTTGTTCCTCATGAGCTTCTATAGCCTTCATGAGACTCTGCATCATGAGATCCCCAAAGTCCAGTCTCGTTTCTACTGGGCGGGCGACAATAATAAGCAGAAATACCATATGGTTAGCTGGCCGGATATCTGCAAGCCGCGGGGGCAAGGTGGCCTCGGGATCATGTGCTCTAAGTGCATGAACATCGCCATTTTATCTTGCTGGCTTTGGCGCATCTCGCAAGGGCAAGGTGGCCTCTGGTTAGATATCATCCGGAACAAATACCTGTACGGGCAGCGCCTCGCCTTCCGTTAGAGATCTGGTGGCTCCTAGTTCTGGTAGTCGGTCATCCAACTTCTCCCGGTTCTTCGCATCGGGACCTCCATTTCAGTTGGATCTGGGGCTGCGACTCTGTTCTGGTTCGACCGGTGGGCGGGAGACACCCCCTTCGCCGCGCGCTTCCACGACCTCTTCTCCATCGCCGTTGATCCTTGGATCTCTGTTGAGAGGGCCCTTACCGGAGGCCATTTGGGCCTCCGGATTCTGCCGCCTGGCATGAGTTGCTCGACTGCGTCGCCCTTCACGAGCCTGTGGTGGACGCTGGCCCGGACCTGGTCCGGTGGCGCCTTGAGCCGTCAGGCCAATTCTCCACCAAGTCCCTCTACCAGGCCATTGCCCCTTCCTCCGCCCCGCCTCCCCTCTCGGCGGTTTGGTCCATCCGCCTGCCGCGCTGAAGATTCGGATCTTCATGTGGCAATGGATTCGCGGGCGGACCCCGTCTGGGGTGGAGGTTCGCAAGCGTAATGGCCTTGGCAGTGTCCTATGCCCGTTCTGTGGTGTCCCCGAAGACTCGAATCACATCTTCTCTTGTGTCTCCGCTCAATTTATGTGGAGCTGCTTCAGAGAGGTGGTTGGTGGTAGTTGGTGTCACACCAATTTCCCCGACCTGTTCACCGAACTCCAGAACTCCCCCCTGCCTTCTCGCCACATTAGGTGGCTGGAAATTGGGGCCCTCGCTTGGACGCTCTGGACGATCCGCAATAGACTTGTGATTCAGCGCATTCCGCTTTGACGTGCTACTGACGCCCTCTTCAAACTCTTTGGTTACTTGCAGCTTTGGCGGCCGCTTAGCCGCCCCAGGGCCGAGACGCCATCTCTGCCTTCATCGCCGACCTCTGCTCGATGGTTGTTCGTCTGTCGCCGCCGCCTCCTCCGCCACCCCCCGAGCCGGATTAGGGGTCGGGCGCTCTCTCCGGCCTCCCCTGACCGTTCTTTTTTCCTTTTGTTTGGGCTTGTTGAGCTGTGCCCTCAGCAGAACCTTTTGTACTTATTGTCGTGAGACTTGGGTGTGTGTGTTGTGGACTAGTCCTTGTATGGTTGCTCTGTGGCGGTTTGCTTTATTTATAAAGCGGGGCAAAAGCCTTTTTGGGTAATATATTCACACAGGGGATGATCGGTGGGGTCGCTAACAAGCTTCAGCACGAAAATATCCAGCAGACATAATCACATTGAATGGGAATCCAATTTAGTAAAGGTGTGAACAAATAAAGGTTGGCACTTACGTTGTCAAGAGGAGAATATGATTTCATATAATAATAGTATTCTTCTTCTCTTGGATCACCCCACTCCTGAAAAAATGATTAAAACATGAGTTGATGAGAATAGGAACAGAACTTCAAGTGCACTGCAGTGCAAGCTAGTCTACAAAATGAAAGTTAACTTCAGATGTACTAGAGGAGATGAATACCTCCCATTCAGCTGTGGTCAATGGAATGGTTGGATCAAGCATAGTCGTGAGAGCATCAACAAAAGGGACCCCAACGATGGCGGCCTTGAATAAGTCAGGCCTCATATTTAGGACAGCGCCCATCAATAGGCCACCTGCACTTTTGCCACTAATGCAAAGCTTTTCCTTTGAACAGTATTTGCTTTTCATCAAGTGCTCAGCACAAGCAATGAAATCAGTGAAGCTGTTTTTCTTCTTCAACAGCTTTCCATCTTCATACCACTTCCGGCCCATTTCCCCACCTCCACGAACATGAGCTACCGCGTGTACAAACCCCCTATCTACTAGAGAGAATATTGATCCACTGAAACTCGGATCTATGCATATCTGTTCACATAAAGTGGTGCACAAAAAGATGGTGCATAGTTAGCGCAATTGTTATGTTTGCCAGGTTTGCCAGCTTTTATGGGTTCAAGGGAAATTGTTATGTTTTATCAGTTGCTAGAGTTTGCCAAACATACAATGTCAAAACCAGTATTATCAGAAAGGAGATAATGTCTATTTGCCCAATATTCTGTTACAGTTTAGGTTATAGGTCGAAGGGAAACTGTTATGTTTTGTCAGTTGCTAGCCTTTGCCAAATATACAATGTCAAAACAAGTACTATCAAAGGAAACAACAAGTTTCAAAAAACATGTTTTATTTTCCCAATATTCCACTATAGTTTAGGTTCTCTTTTGTTGGATATGTCCCCTTAATTTACAGTTTTACATTTTACACTTCTACTTTAGCATTGATAATCCTTAATTTCAGAAAATGACACAACCACCCTACATGCAAGTAGAAGAAATTTTGTATTTCTGTCGTTTACCCTCTGGCCGAGAGTGGTGTTTCAATTGCGTGTGCTTGTAAATTCTATGAAGCGTATGAAGGCATGATGAAACACTATGGCACTTTGCTGGATAATCACATTCAGATGAAATAGCGTGCGTGAAAACATGATGCCATGTTAGAAAAAAAGTTTGTGTTTCTTGCAAAAGTACACAAGAAATACATTTGTTCGAAAACAGTCATTTGCATCCATGATGAAGAAGAGATGTTGACGTGAACCACAGGGCATTCTAGAAATTTTTCAAGGCATTCATGTGCAGAAACCTCGTAATTTCTGTATAAATAAAGAAAAAGTACTTGAACATTCCAAATGACTCATTTGCATCCGAGATGAACCAAGGATATTAGCATGAATTACAGGCTGCTCTAAAATAATAGTCTACGATATTCATGATGGCAGAAAGATTTTTTTCTGATTAATAAAGATAGCAACCCAATACGGCAATACCTCATAGGAGCCAAAGCCAGATAGCAGCATGGGGTCTGAGCCATCGAGCTGCACAAGATCTTTTCTATATATAATGGAGATAGGTATCTGTGTTCCATCAGAAGCGGCAGCCCATTTTCTTTCTGATACATAATTTGATGAATCAAATCCACGTAAAACCTGAAAAAAGACAAGTTCAAAGCACAAGAAAATAGTTGTCTTTCACGCGAGTTCTTTACTATTTCAAGTGGTCAATAAATTTGCATATACTGCACAAGAAAATAATATGCACACACCACATATTTCTGAACAAAGCTAAGAATTCAATTCATTTTCAGTTCATGAAAACAAAGCCCGACACCACTGACCGGAGACACTTATAATTATTCCCTTTTAAATGTAAATCATTGTTGTGTATGTACAGTCGGACTTTTGCAACTTCAGTCACTGATTTAAATAAAATAAATATATTAATCCACAGGAATTTGTATAAGTAATTTCTCACTGAAATTACTTTCATAACATGTTCTGTATTTATAAATTTTGGTAGCATTTAGTACAAGAATTAACTCCGCCTATGTTGTCTCAACAAAGCCGGTCCCAAGCCCGGGTAAAGGAGGAGGGTTGTGATAGGCTTGGCGAGCCATGTTGGAAATATGCCCTAGAGGCAATAATAAAATGGTTATAATTATATTTCTTTGTTCATGATAAATTGTCTATTGTTCATGCTATAATTGTATTATCTGGAAATCGTAATACATGTGTGAATACATAGACCACAACAAGTCCCTAGTGAGCCTCTAGTTGACTAGCTCGTTGATCAACAGATAGTCATGGTTTCCTGACTATGGACATTGGATGTCATTGATAACGGGATCACATCATTAGGAGAATGATGTGATGGACAAGACCCAATCCTAAGCATAGCACAAAGATCGTGTAGTTCGTTTCGCTAAAGCTTTTCCAAATGTCAAGTATCATTTCCTTAGACCATGAGATTGTGCAACTCCCGGATACCGTAGGAGTGCTTTGGGTGTGCCAAACGTCACAACGTAACTGGGTGACTATAAAGGTGCACTACGGGTATCTCCGAAAGTGTCTGTTGGGTTGGCACGAATCCAGACTGGGATTTGTCACTCCGTATGACGGAGAGGTATCTCTGGGCCCACTCGGTAATGCATCATCATAATGAGCTCAATGTGACCAAGTGTCTGGTCACGGGATCATGCATTACGGTACGAGTAAAGTGACTTGTCGGTAACGAGATTGAACGAGGTATTGGGATACCGACGATCGAGTCTCGGGCAAGTAACGTACCGATTGACAAAGGGAATTGTATACGGGATTGATTGAATCCTCGACATCATGGTTCATCTGATGAGATCATCGAGGAGCATGTGGGAGCCAACATGGGTATCCAGATCCCGCTGTTGGTTATTGACCGGAGAGGCGTCTTGGTCATTTCTGCATGTCTCCCGAACCCGTAGGGTCTACACACTTAAGGTTCGGTGACGCTAGGGTTGTAGAGATATGAGTAAGCAGTAACCCGAAAGTTGTTCAAAGTCCCGGATGAGATCCCGGACGTCACGAGGAGTTCCGGAATGGTCCGGAGGTGAAGAATTATATATAGGAAGTGCAGTTTCGGTCATCGGGAAAGTTTCGGGGGTCACCGGTATTGTACCGGGACCACCGGAAGGGTTCCGGGGGTACACCGGGTGGGGCCACCTATCCCGGAGGGCCCCATGGGCTGAAGTGGGGAGGGGAACCAGCCCCTGGTGGGCTGGTGCGCCCCCCCTTGGGCCCCCCTGCGCCTAGGGTTGGAAACCCTAGGGTGGGGGGCGCCTCCACTTGCCTTGGGGGGCAAGCCACCCCCTTGGAGATTGCATCTCCTAGGGCCGGCGCCCCCCAGGGGGGCCTATATAAAGGGGGGAGGGAGGGCAGCCGCACCCCAAGTCTTGGCGCCTCCCTCTCCCCTGCTACACCTCTCCCTCTCGCAGAAGCTTAGCGAAGCCCTGCCGTGATCGTGCTGCATCCACCACCACGCCGTCGTGCTGCTGGATCTTCATCAACCTCTCCTTCCCCCTTGCTGGATCAAGAAGGAGGAGACGTCTTCTCAACCGTACGTGTGTTGAACGCGGAGGTGCCGTCCGTTCGGCACTAGGATCTCCGGTGATTTGGATCACGACGAGTACGACTCCCTCAACCCCGTTCTCTTGAACGCTTCCACACGCGATCTACAAGGGTATGTAGATGCACTCCTTTCTCTCGTTGCTAGATGACTCCATAGATTGATCTTGGTGAACGTAGAAATTTTTTTATTTTATGCAACGTTCCCCAACAGTGGTATCAGAGCTAGGTCTATGCGTAGTTACTATGCACGAGTAGAACACAAAGCAGTTGTGGGCGTAGATGTTGCCAATTTCTCTTGCCACTACTAGTCTTATCTTGCTTCGGCGGCATCGTGGGATGAAGCGGCCCGGACCGACCTTACACGTACGCTTACGTGAGACAGGTTCCACCGACTGACATGCACTAGTTGCATAGGGTGGCTAGCGGGTGTCTGTCTCTCCCACTTTAGTTGGATCGGATTCGATGAAAAGGGTCCTTATGAAGGGTAAATAGAGATTGGCATATCACGTTGTGGTTTTACGTAGGTAAGAAACGTTCTTGCTAGAACACCTATAGGAGCCACGTAAAAAACTTGCAACAACAATTAGAGGACGTCTAACTTGTTTTTGCAGCAAGTGTTTTGTGATGTGATATGGCCAAAGGATGTGATGAATGATATATGTGATGTATGAGATGATCATGTTCTTATAATAGGAATCACGACTTGCATGTCGATGAGTATGACAACCGGCAGGAGCCATAGGAGTTGTCTTTATTTTTTGTATGACCTGCATGTCATTGAAGAACGCCATGTAAATTACTTTACTTTATTGCTAAACGCGTTAGCCATAGAAGTAGAAGTAGTCGTTGGCGTGACAACTTCATGAAGACACGATGATGGAGATCATGATGATGGAGATCATGATGTCATGCCGGTGACGAAGATGATCATGGCGCCCCGAAGATGGAAATCAAAGGAGCAATATGATATTGGCCATATCATGTCACTATTTGATTGCATGTGATGTTTATCATGTTTTTCATCTTATTTGCTTAGAACGACGGTAGCTTAAATAAGATGATCCCTCGAAATAATTTCAAGAAAAATGTTCCCCCTAACTGTGCACCGTTGCGAAGGTTCGTTGTTTCGAAGCACCACGTGATGATCAAGTGTGATAGATCCTAACGTTCGAATACAACGGGTGTAAGCCAGATTTACACACGCAATACACTTAGGTTGACTTGACGAGCCTAGCATGTACAGACATGGCCTCGGAACACGGAAGACCGAAAGGTCGAGCATGAGTCATATAGAAGATACGATCAACATGAAGATGTTCACCGATGATAACTAGTCCGTCCCACGTGATGATCGGACACGGCAGTTGACTCGGATCATGTTTCACTTAGATGACTAGAGGGATGTCTGTCTAAGTGAGAGTTCATTAAATAATTTGATTAGATGAACTTAATTATCATGAACTTAGTCTAAAACCTTTGCAAAATGTCTTGTAGATCAAATGGCCAACGCTCATGTCCACCTCAACTTCAACGCATTCCTAGAGAAAACCAAGCTGAAAGATGATGGCAGCAACTATACGGACTGGGTCCGGAACCTGAGGATCATCCTCATAGCTGCCAAGAAAGATTATGTCCTAGAAGCACCGCTAGGTGAAGCACCAATCCCAGAGAACCAAGACGTTATGAACGCTTGGCAGTCTCGTGCTGATGATTACTCCCTCGTTCAATGTGGCATGCTTTACAGCTTAGAGCCGGGGCTCCAAAAGCGTTTTGAGCAACACGGAGCATACGAGATGTTCGAAGAGCTAAAAATGGTTTTCCAAGCTCATGCCCGGGTCGAGAGATATGAAGTCTCCGACAAGTTCTTCAGCTGTAAGATGGAGGAAAATAGTTCTGTTAGTGAGCACATACTCAAGATGTCTGGGTTGCACAACCGCTTGACTCAGCTGGGAGTTAATCTCCCGGATGACGCGGTCATTGACAGAATCCTCCATCGCTCCCACCAAGCTACAAGAGCTTTGTGATGAACTTCAATATGCAGGGGATGGAAAAGACCATTCCTGAGGTATATCCAATGCTGAAATCAGTGGAGGTAGAAATCAAAAAGGAACATCAAGTGTTGATGGTGAATAAAACCACTAAGTTCAAGAAAGGCAAGGGTAAGAAGAACTTCAAGAAGGACGGCAAGGGAGTTGCCGCGCCCGGTAAGCCAGTTGCCGGGAAGAAGTCAAACAATGGACCCAAGCCTGAGACTGAGTGCTTTTATTGCAAGGGAAGTGGTCACTGGAAGCGGAACTGCCCCAAGTACTTAGCGGACAAGAAGGCCGGCAAAACCAAAGGTATATCTGATATACATGTAATTGATGTGTACCTTACCAGTGCTCGTAGTAGCTCCTGGGTATTTGATACCGGTGTCGTTGCTCATATTTGTAACTCAAAGCAGGAGCTGCAGAATAAGCGGAGACTGGCGAAGGACGAGGTGACGATGCGCGTCGGGAATGGTTCCAAGGTCGATGTAATCGCCGTCGGCACGCTACCTCTACATTTACCTACGGGATTAGTTTTAAACCTCAATAATTGTTATTTAGTACCAGCTTTGAGCATGAACATTGTATCAGGATCTCGTTTAATTCGAGATGGGTACTCATTTAAATCCGAGAATAATGGTTGTTCTATTTATATGAGTGATATGTTTTATGGTCATGCCCCGCTGGTGAATGGTTTATTCTTAATGAATCTCAAGCATAATGTTACACATATTCATAGCGTGAATACCAAAAGATGTAAAGTTGATAACGATAGTCCCACATACTTGTGGCACTGCCGCCTTGGTCACATTGGTGTCAAGCGCATGAAGAAGCTCCATGCTGATGGACTTTTAGAGTCTCTAGATTATGAATCGTTTGACACATGCAAACCATGACTCATGGGCAAAATGACGAAGACTCCGTTCTCCGAAACGATGGAGCGAGCAACCAACTTATTGGAAATCATACATACTGATGTGTGCGGTCCAATGAGCGTTGAGGCTCGCGGAGGATATCGTTATGTTCTCACTCTCACTGATGACTTGAGTAGATATGGGTATGTCTACTTAATGAAACACAAGTCTGAGACCTTTGAAAAGTTCAAGGAATTTCAGAATGAGGTAGAGAATCAACGTGACCGCAAGATAAAGTTCTTACGATCAGATCGTGGGGGTGAATATTTAAGTCACGAATTTGGTACGCACTTAAGGAAATGTGGAATCGTTTCACAACTCACGCCGCCTAGAACACCTCAGCGAAATGGTGTGTCCGAACGTCGTAATCGCACTCTATTGGATATGGTGCGATCTATGATGTCACTTACCTATTTACCGCTATCATTTTGGGGATACGCTCTAGAGACAGCCACATTCACTTTAAATAGGGCACCATCTAAATCCGTTGAGATGACACCGTATAAATTATGGTTTGGGAAGAAACCTAAGCTGTCGTTTCTAAAAGTTTGGGGATGCGATGCTTATGTCAAGAAACTTCAACCTGAGAAGCTCGAACCCAAGTCGGAAAAATGCGTCTTCATAGGATACCCTAAGGAAACCATTGGGTATACCTTCTACTTAAGATCCGAGGGCAAGATTTTTGTTGCAAAGAACGGGTCCTTTCTGGAGAAAGAGTTTCTCTCGAAAGAATTAAGTGGGAGGAAAGTAGAGCTTGATGAAGTACTGCCTCTTGAAACGGTAAGTAGCGCAACTCAGGAAGATGTTCCTGTGGTGCCTGCACCGACAAGAGAGGAGGTTAATGATGATGATCAAGATACTTCGGATCAAGCTCCTACTGAACTTCGAAGGTCCACAAGGACACGTTCCGCACCAGAGTGGTACGACAACCCTGTCTTGGAAATCATGTTGTTAGACAACGATGAACCTTCGAACTATGAAGAAGCGATGGCGGGCCCAGATTCCAACAAATGGCTTGAAGCCATGAAATCCGAGATAGGATCCATGTATGAAAACAAAGTATGGACTTTGACAGACTTGCCCGATGATCGGCGAGCGATAGAAAACAAATGGATCTTTAAGAAAAAGACGGACGCGGATGGAAATGTTACCATCTATAAAGCTCGACTTGTCGCTAAGGGTTATCGACAAGTTCAAGGGATTGACTACAATGAGACATTCTCTCCCGTAGCGAAGCTGAAGTCCGTCCGAATCATGTTAGCAATTGCCGCATACTATGATTATGAGATATGGCAAATGGACGTCAAAACGGCATTCCTTAACGGTCATCTTAAGGAAGAACTGTATATGATGCAGCCGGAAGGTTTTGTCGACCCTGAGAACTAACAAGGTATGCAAGCTCCAGCGCTCCATCTATGGGCTGGTGCAAGCATCTCGGAGTTGGAACATTCGCTTTAATGAAATGATTAAAGCGTTTGGGTTTATGCAGACTTATGGAGAAGCCTGCGTTTACAAGAAAGTGAGTGGGAGCTCCGTAGCATTTCTCATATTATATGTGGATGACATACTTTTGATGGGAAATGATATAGAACTTTTGGACAGCATTAAGGCCTACTTGAATAAGTGTTTTTCAATGAAGGACCTTGGAGAAGCTGCTTACATATTAGGCATCAAGATCTATAGAGATAGATCAAGACGCCTCATAGGTCTTTCACAAAGCACATACCTTGATAAGATATTGAAGAAGTTCAATATGGATCAGTCCAAGAAGGGGTTCTTGCCTGTGTTGCAAGGTGTGAAATTGAGCTCGGCTCAATGTCCGACCACGGCAAAAGATAGAGAAAAGATGAGTGTCGTCCCCTATGCCTCAGCCATAGGGTCTATCATGTATGCCATGACCTGTACCAGACCTGATATAAACCTTGTCGTAAGTTTGGTAGGAAGGTACCAAAGTAATCCCGACATGGAGCACTGGACAGCGGTCAAGAACATCCTTAAGTACCTGAAAAGGACTAAGGATATGTTTCTCGTATATGGAGGTGACGAAGAGCTCGTCGTAAAGGGTTACGTCGACGCTAGCTTCGACACAGATCTGGATGACTCTAAGTCACAAACCGGATACGCGTATATTTTGAATGGTGGGGCAGTAAGCTGGTGCAGTTGCAAGCAGAGCGTCGTGGCGGGATCTACATGTGAAGCGGAGTACATGGCAGCCTCGGAGGCAGCACATGAAGCTATCTGGGTGAAGGAGTTCATCACCGACCTAGGAGTCATACCCAATGCGTCGAGGCCGATCACACTCTTCTGTGACAACACTGGAGCTATTGCACTTGCCAAGGAGCCCAGGTTTCACAAGAAGACCAGGCACATCAAGCGTCGCTTCAACTCCATCCGTGAAAATGTTTAAGATGGAGACATAGATATTTGTAAAGTACATACGGACCTGAATGTAGCAGATCCGTTGACTAAACCTCTCCCTAGAGCAAAACATGATCAACACCAGAACGCAATGGGTGTTCGATACATCACAATGTAACTAGATTATTGACTCTAGTGCAAGTGGGAGACTGTTGGAAATATGCCCTAGAGGCAATAATAAAATGGTTATTATTATATTTCTTTGTTCATGATAAATTTGTCTATTGTTCATGCTATAATTGTATTATCCGGAAATCGTAATACATGTGTGAATACATAGACCAGAACAAGTCCCTAGTGAGCCTCTAGTTGACTAGCTCGTTGATCAACAGATAGTCATGGTTTCCTGACTATGGACATTGGATGTCATTGATAACGGGATCACATCATTAGGAGAATGATGTGATGGACAAGACCCAATCCTAAGCATAGCACAAAGATCGTGTAATTCGTTTCGCTAGAGCTTTTCCAAATGCCAAGTATCATTTCCTTAGACCATGAGATTGTGCAACTCCCGGATACCGTAGGAGTGCTTTGGGTGTGCCAAACGTCACAACGTAACTGGGTGACTATAAAGGTGCACTACGGGTATCTCCGAAAGTGTCTGTTGGGTTGGCACGAATCGAGACTGGGATTTGTCACTCCGTATGACGGAGAAGTATCTCTGGGCCCACTCGGTAATGCATCATCATAATGAGCTCAATGTGACCAAGTGTCTGGTCACGGGATCATGCATTACGGTACGAGTAAAGTGACTTGTCGGTAACGAGATTGAACGAGGCATTGGGATACCGACGATCGAGTCTCGGGCAAGTAACGTACCGATTGATAAAGAGAATTGTATACGGGATTGATTGAATCCTCGACATCGTGGTTCATCTGATGAGATCATCGAGGAGCATGTGGGAGCCAACATGGGTATCCAGATCCCGCTGTTGGTTATTGACCGGAGAGGCGTCTCGGTCATGTCTGCATGTCTCCCAAACCCGTAGGGTCTATACACTTAAGGTTCGGTGACGCTAGGGTTGTAGAGATATGAGTATGCAGTAACCCGAAAATTGTTCGGAGTCCCAGATGAGATTCCGGACGTCACGAGGAGTTCCGGAATGGTCCGGAGGTGAAGAACTATATATAGGAAGTGCAGTTTCGGCCATCGGGAAAGTTTCGGGGGTCACCGGTATTGTACCGAGACCACCGGAAGGGTACCGGGGGTTCACCGGATGGGGCCACCTATCCCGGAGGGCTCCGTGGGCTGAAGTGGGGAGGCGAACCAGCCCCTAGTGGGCTGGTGCGCCCCCCCTTGGGGCCCCCTGCGCCTAGGGTTGGAAACCCTAGGGTGGGGGGCGCCTCCACTTGCCTTGGGGGGCAAGCCACCCCCTTGGAGATTGCATCTCCTAGGGCCGGCGCCCCCCAGGGGGGCCTATATAAAGGGGGGAGGGAGGGCAGCCGCACCCCAAGTCTTGGCGCCTCCCTCTCCCCTGCTACACCTCTCCCTCTCGCAGAAGCTTGGCGAAGCCCTGCCGTGATCGTGTTGCATCCACCACCACACCGTCGTGCTGCTGGATCTTCATCAACCTCTCCTTCCCCCTTGCTGGATCAAGAAGGAGGAGACGTCTTCTCAACCGTACGTGTGTTGAACGCGGAGGTGCCGTCCGTTTGACGCTAGGATCTCCGGTGATTTGGATCACGACGAGTACGACTCCCTCAACCCCGTTCTCTTGAATGCTTCCGCACGCGATCTACAAGGGTATGTAGATGCACTCCTCTCTCTCGTTGCTAGATGACTCCATAGATTGATCTTGGTGAACGTAGAATTTTTTTTATTTTATGCAACGTTCCCCAACAAGCCAACGTAAAAACTCAGCCACTCTTATGGAGATGAAACCCAAAAGATTTTCGTTGGGGCGTAACCCTCTCAGCGACGCGCCACATCGGAACCCGGGTGTGGTGGAAAATGGGCAAGGGCCGGGCCGTCACCCCCCAGGTGGCGCGCCGTATCTTGATCCGGATACGGTGGCACGTGAGCGAGGATCGGGTCGTCGCATCCTTAGTGGCGTGCTACATCGGCGCCCGGATGTAGTGGAAAATGAGCAAGGGTCTTCGCATTTGACTCGACGAGTGCGAAGGGTAAGGAAGCTAGCCGAGCCTAGGAGGATTCGCTTAGGTAGCTGGAACGTAGGGTCTCTGACAGGGAAGCTTCGGGAGCTAGTTGATGCAGCGGTGAGGGGAGGTGTTGATATCCTTTGCGTCCAAGAAACCAAATGGAGAGGACAGAAGGCGAAGGAGGTGGAGGATACCGGCTTCAAGCTATGGTACACGGGGACGGTTGCAAACAGAAATGGCGTAGGCATCTTGATCAACAAGAGCCTCAAGTATGGAGTGGTAGACGTCAAGAGACGTGGGGACCGGATTATCCTGGTCAAGCTGGTAGTTGAGGACTTGGTTCTCAATGTTATCAGCGCGTATGCCCCGCAAGTAGGCCACAATGAAATCACCAAGAGGGAGTTCTGGGAAGGCCTGGAAGACATGGTTAGGAGTGTACCGATTGGTGAGAAGCTCTTCATAGGAGGAGACCTCAATGGCCACGCGGGTACATCTAACACAGGTTTTGAAGGGGCGCATGGGTGCTTTGGCTATGGCATCAGGAATCAAGAAGGAGAAGATGTCTTAAGCTTTGCTCTAGCCTACAACATGATTGTAGCCAACACCCTCTTTAGAAAGAGAGAATCACATCTGGTGACTTTTAGTAGTGGCCAACACTCTAGCCAGATTGATTTCATCCTCTCGAGAAGGGAAGATAGGCGTGCTTGCTTAGACTGTAAGGTGATACCTGGAGAGAGTGTTGTACCCCAGCATAAGCTGGTGGTTGCTGACTTCCGCTTTCGGATTCGTGTCCAGCGGGATAAGCGGGCTAAAGTCGCTAGAACGAAGTGGTGGAAGCTCAAGGGGTAGGTAGCTCAGGCATTCAAGGAGAGGGTCATTAAGGAGGGCCCTTGGGAGGAAGGAGGGGATACGGACAATGTGTGGATGAAGATGGTGACTTGCATTCGTAAGGTGGGCTCAGAGGAGTTTGGAGTGTCCAGGGGAAGGAGAAGCGAAGATAAGGATACCTGGTGGTGGAATGATGATGTCCAGAAGGCGATTAAAGAGAAGAAAGATTGCTTCAGACGCCTATACCTGGATAGGAGTGCACACAACATAGAGAAGTACAAGATGACGAAGAAGGCCGCAAAGCGAGCTGTTGGTGAAGCAAGGGGTCGGGCGTATGAGGACCTCTACCAACGGTTAGGCACGAAGAAAGGCGAAAGGGACATCTATAAGATGGCCAAGATCCCAGAGAGGAAGCCGAGGGATATTGGCCAAGTCAAATGCATCAAGGACGGAGCAGGCCAACTCTTGGTGAAGGACGAGGAGATTAAGCATAGATGGCGGGAGTACTTCGACAAGCTGTTCAATGGGGAGAATGAAAACTCTACCATTGAACTGGACGACTCTTTTGATGAGACCAGC
The DNA here is from genome assembly GCF_002162155.2 of Triticum dicoccoides. Lineage (NCBI taxonomy): Eukaryota > Viridiplantae > Streptophyta > Magnoliopsida > Poales > Poaceae > Triticum > Triticum dicoccoides. The sequence goes on along the minus strand of NC_041391.1, from coordinate 451,438,756 downwards.
ATGCGTTTTGTGCGTCGAATCCAGGAGTCTGAGGTCAAGGAGGCTTTAAAAAGGATGAAGGGAGGCAAGGCGATGGGTCCGGATTGTATCCCCATTGAGGTGTGGAAAGGTCTCGGGGACATAGCGATAGTATGGCTAACCAAGCTTTTCAACCTCATTTTTCGGGCAAACAAGATGCCAGAAGAATGAAGACGGAGTATATTAGTACCAATCTTCAAGAACAAGGGGGATGTTCAGAGTTGTACTAATTACCGTGGAATTAAGCTGATGAGCCATACAATGAAGCTATGGGAGAGAGTCATTGAGCACCGCTTAAGAAGAATGACAAGCGTGACCAAAAACTAGTTTGGTTTCATGCCTGGGAGGTCGACCATGGAAGCTATTTTCTTGGTACGACAGCTTATGGAGAGATATATGGAGCAAAAGAAGGACTTGCATATGGTGTTCATTGACTTGAAGAAGGCCTATGATAAGATACCGCGGAATGTCATGTGGTGGGCCTTGGAGAAACACAAAGTCCCAGCAAAGTACATTACCCTCATCAAGGACATGTACGATAATGTTGTGACAAGTGTTCGAACAAGTGATGTCGACACTGATGACTTCCCGATTAAGATAGGACTGCATCAGGGGTCAGCTTTGAGCCCTTATCTTTTTGCATTGGTGATGGATGAGGTCACAAGGGATATACAAGGAGATATCCCATGGTGTATGCTCTTTGCGGATGATGTGGTGCTAGTTGACGATAGTCGGACGGGGGTAAATAGGAAGTTAAGAGTTATGGAGACAAACCTTGGAATCGAAAGGGTTTAGGCTTAGTAGAACTAAAACCGAGTACATGATGTGCGGTTTCAGTACTACTAGGTGTGAGGAGGAGGTTAGCCTTGATGGCCAGGTGGTTCCTCGGAAGGACACCTTTCGGTATTTGGGGTCAATGTTGCAGGAGGATGGGGGCATTGATGAAGATGTGAACCATCGAATCAAAGCCGGATGGATGAAGTGGCGCCAAGCTTCTGGCATTCTCTGTGACAAGAGAGTACCACAAAAGCTAAAAGGCAAGTTCTACAGGACGGCGGTTCGACCCGCAATGTTGTATGGCGCGGAGTGTTGGCCGACTAAAAGGCGACATGTTCAATAGTTAGGTGTGGCGGAGATGCGTATGTTGAGATGGATGTGTGGCCACACGAGGAAGGATCGAGTCCGGAATGATGATATACGAGATAAAGTTGGGGTAGCACCAATTGAAGAGAAGCTTGTCCAACATTGTCTGAGATGGTTTGGGCATATCCAGCGCAGGCCTCCAGAAGCTCCAGTGCATAGCAGATGGCTAAAGCGTGCGGAGAATGTCAAGAGAGGGCGGGGTAGACCGGATTTGACATGGGAGTCCATTAAGAGAGACCTGAAGGATTGGGGTATCACCGAAGAGCTAGCTATGGACAGGGATGCATGGAAGCTTGCTATCCATGTGCCAGAGCCATGAGTTGGTTGCGAGATCTTATGGGTTTCACCTCTAGCCTACCCCAACTTGCCTGGGACTAAAGGCTTTGTTGTTGTTGTTGTTGATTTAGTACAAGAATTGATTGTCTGTGTTGCATTTTGAGCAGCAATGACAAGCCTAGACTAGGAAATTCAGAAAGATCAAGAGTTTCAGTTGAACACACACATCGATTAGCTGAATTCAGATGGATGCTTTACTTAGTAGTACTACCTCTGTTTATTTTTATAAGACGTTTTAGACATTCAGACACTGTTCAAAACAGTATAAAGCAAGATGTCTGAAACGTCTTATAAAAACAAACGAAGGAAGTAGCTATTACAAAAAGAGTTGTTGCCAGCCCACAAACAGTGGTGGCTCAAAGGGGGAAACCCAAACAAAAGATGATGCCATCTCCTCTCTAAGCTCCGGCTTATATAGCCTAAAAGGAGCAGGTAAGGTAAATGGTGAAAAGGGAAAAGTCAGAGACAGTAAACATGGCTCGGTTGGACAGCGACATGTTGCCTGAAGCGGCAATTCAAAGGGGACCGTCAGATGCTGGATCAACGCCTGAGAAATCCGGAACATAGCACGAACGTCTTGCATGTTGAAATAGATGTAATAGTAGATTTGTAAAACAAAATCAGTCAAAAGCTTTTGGCCTGGGCAATATAGACCATCACCAAACGCACTGTCAAAACTCACAAGAATAGCATATTAAGGAAAGTAGAGGCATTAGTGTAAGCAATAAACAGAAACTACCCAATGAATTTACCATTGTTGAAATATTGATATTCATTGTGCATTGATTACCATGGCCAGACACAAAGAGATATGAAGAAGCACATGCAAAATTTGTTCCAAATAACATAAAACCAAGTGGTGCAAGTAATAGCTTACAGTATTAATTTTCTTCAATACAGACACCCCTGAATCCATATCATAGTCAAACACAGAGGGTGGTGTCTTCAGTGAGCTATAATGAAACCTAATAATAGATGAATGGAACTGTGACTCCTCGGGTTCCACTGCATATGCTGGATCAACAAAATCAATTTCCCGTCCACCCTGAAGTTTCCCAAGTGCCTCTCCACTGGCCGGTAAGTCATATACAGTTATTTTTGGTAGACCATTCTCACGCTCATAGACAGCAATATGATTCTCAAAGAGCTGGAAGTCCTGAATTTTCACACTGAAAGGAGCTTCAGTTTTTTTATGCAGTGTTGCTCCTTATGTTATCAATGTTGGATCATCATCACTAATACATAATTTTCACATTGATAAGAAGAGCAGAGTACAGTAAATTAGATTTGCAAGCCGATAAGGTGCAGCCGAATAACTTAACTGATATGTTCCGTGCAGTTATCTATTAGATGCAGCTTAGCTATCAGTATACCTGACTGTACTATTAATCTAAGTGCATACTTCTCCAGAAATATTTTCAGTGTATTTGTTTCAAAAATCTAGGACATCACTCTAAGAGCATCAAGTTTCTCACCCATTTCCTAATATTAAAAAAAAGGAAAACATGACCTAACTAAATCGACAGCTTTCGCATTGTTGTGATATCATCCTATCAATGATCCATATGTTTGACAGTACTGCAACATGAAAACTTTAATTGGTGTGTTCCCCGATACTTAAGTGGTGTTCAAATTCATTAGCTGGTTATACACGGTGCTAACTGTACTTGCAAAAGCAGTGTCTTCCAGCTCTCTTTTTTAATCAGCAAGCTTCCAATGAGAAAAAGGGTACATGGTGCATCTGTGAAATATCCTTGTGGGACCAGTATCCATATAGTCAAAGGCATTTTTATCGTAACACTGGAAATGAACTAGAGACACCACAGCAAAACCTGGGGCTTGTGTTACAAAAGATATTTACTCTTTATAAGCTTGAAGACTGATGCCAACAATGTCTCTCTGTCCGGGTTGGATAAATGATTTACAAGTTCACAGATTATACAAATTGACCATTGACATCCTATTCCATCTCCAAGTAAAAAAACACTGAATCATACAGAAAATCAAATTACATTGAGGCATCTGGATCAACGTTTTTTTAACTATCTCCATAACAGTGAGGCTTTATTTGGTAGCCTTTGCTTTTGGGTGATTTTTTAATAAGATTTGACAGAAGTTCTAGGGGTTCCAAATACATTAGCCAATATGAGACATAAACATGACAGTCAGCCAGGTCTAAAATCCACTTTTCAGTCTTTCTTTTTTAGTCCTAAGAAAGAATTTGCAATTGTGGAATCCAAGGAATGGTGTTTCCAGGGGGGAAATGGGCACTGTGTATCAGTATATAATCAAGAAGCCAAAAAAAAATCTTTCAAAGTTAAATAGCAACAAAGTTGATTACCTTTCTCTGTGTGGTAGCAAGACAGTGGCCTCAGCAACATTATTCGATGGGCAAGCAACCAGTTCAGAGTTGTAGAAATCTTCACTTCGCCTCTTAATATAGAAATGGTTTCCACGATGACTAGCTGCTGTATCAATGCCATACAAGCGAGGTGTCAAAACTTCAAGCCGCTTGTTCTGTTTGGAGATGTCTAGGTGGAATATAAAGCTTGTGCTTTTGCTTTCTGATCTAACAAATAAATATTGCTTGCTTTCTGAAGCTTGTAGACCAAGTGAAAATATGTCATCTTTTTCATGATACAGGCACATATCATCAGACTGATCAGATCCTAACTTGTGTAGGCATACCTGTCAAAGCCAAGGTAACGAGTCAATAAAACTATGACAAGCACTGCAAAACACACAAGCACACACTTGTCATGCATTGACGCAGTATTAAAACTTGGTTTCATCACCCTGCTTCTGAAAAAGGATGGCGCCCTGCCTGCCCCGGGCTCTTCGACCGCCCCGGGGCCGGTGTCCGGTCTCCCCCGCCCCCCGTGCTTCAATTGCGGTGTGGTGGGCCATTCCCAAGTCTCCTGCGTCAACCCTCAGTGCTGCTATATCTGCAAGGACCCGGGCCATCCCGCCCTTCTGTGCCCGGATCGCCCCGTTCCGGCTGAGCTCATGATGTACGGTCATGGCATCGAGGGGTTGGGTTTCTTCCATCTCGAGGTCCCCGACATCCCTCCCCCCACCCCCTCGCTCCAGGCGGTTGTCACGGTGGTGGACAGGGAGGCCTCCTTGGAGATGATCGAGGCCGAGCTCAACCACCTTTACGGGGTGGCCTTCCCGGCAACGTCTTCACTGTGATCTTCCCCGACGCCATCAGCTACGGCTATGCCACTCGCAGTGGCCAGATCACCCTCGCCCTCCACCAGCTCGTCGTCGACATCACCGAGCCGATCCTCGACCTGAAGGCAGTGGCTGTCCTGGACACGGCCTAGATCCTGGTGGGGGGCCTCCCAGACATTGCCCGGTCTGAGGTGGTCATCCGCCAGATGTCCCGGATCCTGGGCAAGGTGGTGGTGGTGGACGAGCTCTCCCTCCGCAACGAGGAGGAGGTCCGGGTCAAGGTCAAGTGCCTGGACTCCTCCAAGCTGAGTGCCACCATCCGGGTGTTCTTCAACGACCAGGGCTTTGACCTCCGGATCGCCCCTGAGCCTCCCAACCACGTGGGCCGCCCTCGCTTCTCCGATGACGGACCTCCCGACGGCAACCCCGGGACCGACGGGGACTATCACGACCGTCACCACCCCCGCTCCCACCGCTCCGATGATGACGCGGGCTCCGACGACTCGCGCTCCCGCTCTCCCTCACCGACGCCTCCGCCTCCCGCTGCTGGGACCCAGGGCCGTCAGGCTGCACTTGCCCTCTCCCCGCCTCTCCGCTGCCTCGGGACGACTCCCCATACCCGAGCGGCGAGACCTTGGAGGGAAGCGAAGCGTCGAGTGTCGGCCTGGTCGTCTTCCCGGCGTCCTCGCCGCGCTCCCCAGCCGTCGTCACCGTCTCCTTGCCAGCCTTGGGGATGTCGCCGCCCCCTCCCTGGACCCCTTGGTCCCCTCCCACGGTCGTCCTCTCCCCGACCGAGGTGGATCCCGTGGGTGGTGCCGTGGCTTCGGGGGCGGTCCTGGCTGCTGTCGACCTCCTCGGCCCCTCTGCCCCGACCGTGTCGGACCCGCTGGCGCCTCCCGTCGGCTGGCCCGCATCGCCGGTGCTGTCCGCGCCGGTCCACCTCGGCCTGCCCGCCCCCGACGCCTTTCCCCCGACTCCAGCACCGATCTGGCTCTCCAACCCTCGACACCGACTGCTTCACCCTCGCCTCCCTCGCTCCCCGACTGCTCCGGGCCGGCGCTCCGGCTTGTCCCCGCTGCGGCTCCTGATGCGGATGGGGATACTCGGGTGACCACTCCGGTGGCCTCCCAACCACCCCCTCCGAGGACCGCGGCCTACTCCCGTCGTGGCCGGTCTGTCTCCTCCCCGGTGACGGCCTCCCGCCGGAGCGCTCGGCTCGACGCAGCGCGACCCGACGGCAGTCCGGCTCTGCCCATCCCCACTCGGGCAGAGCTCCGGGCCACAGCCCGGAACCTAGAGCCAAGTACCCCTGCTACCCCCCCTCCCCCTCTACTGCTACCTGCTCGTTCTCTGCTCTCGAGTCGGTTCCGCTTGGTCACCTAGCAAAGGTTGCGACTGATTCCGCGATCATCTTCAGGGGGGAGGCTGCCCCCCCCCAGTCCAAATCAAGGCCATCAGGGCTCGCGAGATCCTCGATGGTAGGCTAGCGGAAGCTCATGCGACTCTGCTTACGCCTGCCACTCCCCCACCCTCTGTGGTGGGCGCCTCCCTGGCGCCACCTAGGCGACCTGGTGGCCTTCTCCCGCTCGCCGAGGCCGAGCTTCGTGGTCGCACCCGCTCCCGCACCGCGTCTCGTGTCCTGGGGTCAAGCAGCCCCCAAATGGTGCCTTAATGCGTGCCCTCTTCTGGAACATCCGCGATTTCGGCCATGATGGCCGGCGCCGCCAACTCGTCGAATACATGCGTGATGAACACATTAACATTGTCGCCATCCAAGAAACCATGCGTACAGAATTCTCTCTTCCGGAGCTTGACCGTCTGAGCTCCCACCTCTTTGCGTGGCATTGGCTCCCTTCTAGTGGGAGCATTGGTCATTCAGGTGGCATCCTTTTAGGTGTCAAGGATGCCACCTTCGAGGTGGGTAGCATGGACCGGGGACAATTCTTTGTGAGCATGGAACTCTACGAACGGACGCTTAACTTCAAATGGGAGGTCATCATTGTCTATGGCCCGGCAGACCATAGTAGGTCTGCTTCCTTCCTCGAGGAGCTCCACCGGAAGATATCGGCTGCCTCTCTTCCAGTGGTGGTTGAAGGCGATTTTAATTTCCTCCATTTCGCGGAGGACAAGAGCAATGCGAATGTAAACTTTGCACGGATGCAAATGTTTAATGACTGCATTGCTGATCTGAGTCTCCGCGAGATAGATAGGATTGGCGCCAGGTTTACCTGGACCAATCGTCAGGCTTCCCCGACCCAGTCCGTCCTGGACAGGGTTCTAGTTTCCCCGGAATGGGACCTCCGCTGCCCTCTGGCTTCCCTTCGTGCCATCACCCGGATTGGCTCCGACCACGTGCCCCTCCTCTTGTCCTCCGCCGATGAGCGGCCGTCGATCCCCCC
>NC_041391.1:451400183-451431391 GCF_002162155.2 Triticum dicoccoides | reverse complement strand
GCTGGGTGGAGGCCCGCGCGCACCCCATCCCCGCCCTTCCTCGGCCATTGACTCGTGCCATTTCTGTGCCAAGCATGGCCGGCAGTTCATGAAGGAATGGGGTGCCAACTTGGGGTGGGACCTCCGCGATCGTAAGAAGGCCTTGTTGACCGCCATCCAGGCCCTAGACCTGCGTTCTGACGCAATCGGCCTCTCTCCTGACGAGTGGCTCTCTTGCTACGACTTAGAAGACCAGCTCTCCGTCATCTACACTGATGAGGAGGCCTATTGGCGTCTCCGCGGTGCCCAGAAATGGGTTTTGAAGGGCGACGCGAGCACGGCCTACTTTCAGGCCATCACGAATGGCCGCCGTAGACGCAACACCATCCCCCTTCTCTGGGATGGTGCGTCCCTCCTGCAGGACCCCCGTGAAATTCGGGCCCATGTCAACGGATTCTATAGGTCCTTGTTCTCTGCCCCTCCTAGGAGCGGCCTCTCCCTGGCCCCTGATTGCTGCACTGGCCCCCAGCAGGTCATTGACGCGGAGAATGCGGCCCTTACGACCCCCTTCTCCGAGGGCGAGGTTTGGGCTGCCATTCGAGGCATGAACCCCACCTCGGCTCCGGGTCCTGACGGCCTTCAGGTGAAATTCTTCCAGACCTTCTGGAACTTGATTAAACCGGAGGTCATGGCCATCTTCGACGAGTTCTATGTTGGATCCATCGACCTCGGTCACCTCAACTATGGGATCATCTCGCTCATCCCGAAGGTGCCAGGCGCCTCCGACATCCGCTAGTTTCGTCCAATCACGGTCATCAACGTGATTTTCCGGATTCTAGCAAAAGGGTACGCCAATAGGGTGACCCTTCTTGCGGACCACGTTACCCACCCCAACCAGTCCACCTTCATTCAAGGGCGGTATATCTTGGATGGGGTGCTTGTTCTTCATGAAGTCCTCCATGAGGTTCGATCTAAACACCTCAAGGCGGTTTTCCTGAAGATCGATTTCCGTAAGGCCTATGACACTGTTAGTTGGCCCTTCCTTCGGGAAGTTTTGCTCCGGAAAGGCTTTGACGACAGTTGGATCACCAGAGTGATGCAGATGGTCTCTTGCGGTCGCACTGCCGTGAACATCAATGGAGAGATCGGCCCTTACTTCCCCACCCTTTGTGGGGTTAGACAAGGCGATCCCTTCTCCCCTTTCATGTTCAATATGGTGGGGACGCGCTTGCCGCCATCCTAGATAAGGCTAAGGCTGCTGGAACATATTCGTGGGATCACCCCCCACCTGGCCGGTGGCTTCGGGATCTCCCTCCTCCAGTATGCCGACGACACCATCATCATGGTCGAAGGGCTCGGAGACGGACATCTCTAATCTTAAGTTCCTTCTCTGCTTCCAACAAATGTCTGCCCTAAGATAAACTTCGACAAGAGTGATGTGATGGTGATGGGCTACTCTCCGGCTGAGTCCCTTGCTATTGCCAACCGGCTTAACTCGCCTGGGCTCCTTCCCCACGACCTACTTGGGAACGCCCATTAGTGACTCCCGGCTCACCGCCGCGGACTTGCGCCCGACCGTGGCCAAGCTTCAAACGCGCATCGAGCCATGGCAAGGTAGATGGTTGTCAAAGGCGGCTCGGACAATTCTCATTAACTCATCCCTCTCCAGCCTCCTCTTGTTCCTCATGAGCTTCTACAGCCTTCACGAAACTCTGCACCATGAGATCGCCAAAGTCCAGTCTTGTTTCTATTGGGCAGGCGACAACAATAAGCAGAAATACCATATGGTCAGCTCGCCTGACATTTGCAAGCCCAGGGAACAAGGAGGCCTCGGCATCATGTGCTCTAAGCGCATGAATATAGCCCTCCTATCCCGATGGCTCTGGCGCATCTCGCAAGGTCATGGTGGTCTCTGGCTCGACATCATCCGGAACAAGTACCTGTGTGGACAGCCCCTGGCCTTCTGTCAAAGATCTGGCGGCTCCCAGTTCTGGCAGTCGGTCGTCCAACTTCTCCCTGTCCTTCGCATCGGGACCTCCATCTCGGTGGGGTCCGGAGCGACGACTTTGTTCTGGTTTGACTGGTGGGCTGGAGACACCCCCTTCGCTGCGCGCTTCCCCGACCTCTTCTCCATCGTTGTCGTCCCCTTGATCTCAATTGAGAGGACCCTTATTGACTTAGGGCGCCTTGCTTTCCGGAGGCCTTTTGGCCCCCCGGAGTCCGCTGCGTGGCGTGAGTTACTGGATTGCGTTGCCCTCCACAAGCCTGTGGTGGACGGTGGCCCAGATCAGGTGAGATGGCGGCTCGAGCCATCGGGCCAATTCTCCACCAAGTCTCTCTACCAGGCCATCGCCCCCTCCTCCGCCCCTCCCTCCCTTACGACGGTGTGGTCCATCCGCCTGCCTCTGAAACTCCGGATCTTCATGTGGCAAAGGATTCGCGGTCGGATCCCGTCTGGGGTCGAGGTTCGCAAGCGCAATGGCCCGGGCACTGGCCTTTGCCCGCTTTGCGGTGTCCCCGAAGACTCGAATCACATCTTCTTCTCCTGCGTGTCCGCTCAATTCATGTGGAGCTGCTTCCGCGAAGTGGTGGGTGGAAATTGGTGCCACACCAACTTCCCCGACCTGTGTGCCGAACTCCAGAACTCCCCCTTGGCTGCTCGCCACATTAGGTGGCTTGAGATTGGGGTCATCGCTTGGACACTCTGGACGATCCGCAATAAGCTTGTGATTCAGCGCACTCCTCTGCGACGGGCTACTGACGCTATCTTCAAATTGTCTGGTTTCTTGCAGTTTTGGCGGCCGCTTAGCCGCCCTCAGGACCGTGACGCCATCTCCGCATTCATCGCCAACCTCCGCTCAATGGCCGTCCGTCTGTCGCCGCCGCCCCCGCCGCCTCCGCCGGAACCTGACTAGGCGCTTGTCGTGTTCTCCGGCGCTTTTCTTTTCGTTTTGTTGGGCTTGTTGAGCTGTGCCCTCAGTAGAACCTTTGTACTTCTCTGTGAGACTTGGGTGTGTGTGTTTGAACGAGTCCTTGTATGTGTGCTCTCTGGCGGTTTGCTTTATTTATAAAGCGGGGCGAAAGCCTTTTTCGGTAAAAGGATGGCGCAACAAACATCAGCAGATTTCACCCATTAGTCTGGCTCATGGATTTGGAAAGATCTTCTTGAAGACTTAGGGGCCGTGACTTGCTCACATCCTAACTTGATGTTAGAAGGGAGAGAGGGATTGGCGTAATATGATGGATGTATTATTGAGCCTCGAGGGCAAGTATATATTGAGTACAAGACTTGGAGGGGAAGAAGCCTCTCCTGGAGATAAGGTAGGAGAAGGATTATCCTAGACTACCAAATACAAGTAACCCAAATATATCTCTAACATCCCCCCGCAGTCGTAGCGGCAGCATCGCAGACAACAGGAGCGTCGCGGGCAGTCAGACCGGAGAGAATAGCAGCCGACGGGTTGACATCCCCCCGCAGTCGTAGCAGGAGCGTCGTGGATGGTGTCGCGTCACGGGCGCATTGACTGTAGAGGAAGCCGACGAGTTGCTCAAGCGGATGATAGCCCTTTGTGCCGATGTCGAGGTAGCCGAGAGCGTAGGGTGGTGTAGCCGTGGTCGAGGTAGCCGTGCGAAGAATGCCATGGTCGATGTCGAGTCGGGGTGGCCGGTGTCGAGGAAGTCGCCATGGAGCCGCGGGCGCAAGGAGGCGCCGAGTTAGTCATGGGCGCAGTAGTGTCGACGTAGTGGTGCGCCGGGAAGAAGACGGTGTTGACGAGGCGTCGCGCCGGGTGTGCCAAGCCCGGGGACATGTTGACGAAGGCACGCATCGGTGTTGCCAGCATCGGGCATGCGTAGACGGACGAAGACGAAGTTGACAAAGCGCCGCACCAGGCTTGCCAGGCCCGGGGACACGTCGTGGACGAAGGCACATATCGGTGTTGCCAGCACCGGGCATGCGTAGACTGGGACCTGCACGAGCTGTACGCCATCTCGAAGAAGTCGGAGAGGTCAGCAGAGAAGGACTAGACGACGGTTGCGGCGCCAAAAGGTGCGGGGCTGATGTCGCCCACGGTTGTCGGAGTAGACGAAGTGGTCGGGGTAGATGACGGCGACGCTGGCGACGGGCTGGTGCTGGACGAAGACGAAGGAGGTGGACGGGCGGCGGCGGCGGCTACGGAGGTAGCGGCGGCGGCGGCCGAAGAAGAGCGGCGGCGGCTAGGTTAGTAGCGTGGCGGCGATGCTCGAAGTAGGCGAGGAACCCAACAAGGTGACGAAGACCAGCACAGACGGTGGCGTTCCCGCACCGAGGGAGATGGCGCGGCGCATACCACGGGAGGTTGACGCGCGGTGACGGCGGAGTGGACCACGGGCCGCGGTGCTACGGCCCGAAGGGGCGACGCAGCGGCGGCGACAGGTCAGGGCGACGGCGGGACCACGGGCCGCGGCGCTACAGCCCGAAGGACAGTGCAGCGGCGGAGTGCGGGTCGGTGCAGCCGCGGGGACGGCCTCGGGCGACAGCAAAGACCGCGTGCCACGCTTGCTACGGCCCGATGGGGCGACGCAGTGGCAGCACGAGGGCCGGTGCAGCCACGAAGACGGCCTGGAACGGACATCCTCGGGATGGCGGTAGACCGCGGGCCGCGGCACTACGGCCCAAAGGGCGATGCAGCGGCAGCAGACGGGTCGATGCAACCGTGGGGAGAACCACGGGGCGGTGGCGCTGTGGCCCGACGAGGCAACGCAACGGCAGCCTGATGCTCGATCGGTGGAGGGGCGCGCTGTCCTCCGGGATGATCTTCACGGGACCTGCGGAGGCGCGCACAACTGACGGGCCAGATCGGTCGCACGACGTAGATGAGACAGATCGCATGCGCTCAGGTGATCAGTCCAAACGTCTGCGAAGTCAAAGCGTCCGCTCCTCGGTGTGCATTGTCGGACTTAGCAGCACACGACGACCGGCCACGGGCACATGTTGTGCGAAGCGGCCAGAAGCCCAAGCATCAGGTTTGACCAGGCCAACTAGACGCATGTATGCCTTGACGTCCAAGTGAAACACGCATGTTGGGCCAGCGTAGCACTCACGAGCGGCCGTGGTCGTTGCATCCAAACGCTTGCGCTGGACGCGCGGTGACCTGCGGTTACACGGCATGAGGCGGCCACGAGTTGCACCAAGACGCGCCGTCTTGTAGGAAGAAGCATGATGCAGCCGAGGTAGATGGACGAGGGGTTGATGAAGAAGTCCTGATCCGATCGAGGTGACGACGGTTGGCGCAGTGACGTGCGAACGGAGGCGTGGATGGCGGCCGTTCGGGTCGCCGTGTGCCACATAAGGACGCCGAGTCGGAGAAGACGCCGGTGGAGTCGATGCCAAAGTTGGAGTAGAGGCGCAGTGTCGACGGCGGCGACGGGCGACGCAAACCGATTAAGCATAGATCGGAAAACCAAAAAGAAAACACCGATCAAATCGAACGGCGAGAGCGGGAAAAAAATCCGGATCAAGGGATCGGGGAAAAAGACTCTCTAGGGCAGCCGGTCAACACGACCGGCGGACGAACCCTAGGTACGGGTGGCGCGGCCCCCGGCAACAGTCATGGAGGCCGATCGCCCCGGGGGCGGCGCGCAGGGCGGAAGCGGTGGGCGACGGCTAGGGTTGGATCAGTTAGGCTGATACCATGTTAGAAGGGAGAGAGGGATTGGCGTAATATGATGGATGTATTATTGAGCCTCGAGGGCGAGTATATATTGAGTACAAGACTGGAGGGCAAGAAGCCTCTTCTGGAGATAAGGTAGGAGAAGGATTACAAATCCTAGACTACCAAATACAAGTAACCCAAATATATCTCTAACACTTGACACTCTCATCGCCGCGTATCAGAGTGCGTTCATCCGAGAAAGATCAATCCAGAAAAACTTCATTCCCGGGTAACGGGCTGTGGAATTCTTCAACCACAAGTGTGCTCCAGAATTCGTACTGAAAAACTTCATTTGACTTTTTTTCCGTGGCAGTTCTTATTGGTAATTCTCCACTCCAGGGCATCAACTATACCTTCTTGTGGATGAAGCGGTGGTGTTTTTGCAGCCCGACAAATCCTAGTTTGCTATAAAAGGGCAATTCTTTGAGACCCAGTGGGCACCGCGGGAGCGCCCCAGGGCAGTAGGGCACCACGTGTCGAGCGCTGGGCGCATTGGTTTTTTTCCAGGACATGTTTCTCTTTTTCGGGTTTTTGGATTTTTGCTTGGTTTTTCCTAAGTTTTCTTAGAAAAAAATTGTTGTTTTCCTCACGTGAAGCACACCGTCTGAAAAAGGACAGTTGTGCTACTGAGAAGTGAAAAGCACAGTTGTGCTTCGGTGTGAAACACAGATGTGCGTCCCGGGAAGTGAAAAGTACAGTTGTACTTCATGTTCGAAAAGTGAAAAAGAAGAGATGTGCTTCCGGGTTTGCGTTTTGTTTGTTTCCGATTTTTTTATTTTTTTGCTTTTGTTTTTTTACAACTGTTGTTTCTTACGGGAAAAAACCATCCAAACCTATTAACATGGAATCTAATTCTGAAGATCTCAACTCAAGAAATGCAACGGTGAAACGGTTCGTGATTTGAATGCACGGTTCAAGAGATAAAACGTTTGAAGAAACGAATCTATGGAAAAAGGCACAAAACTCCTAGGTTGCGACAAGTGCGCACATGCAGTGCGCCACTTCTCACCACGAGAGGTGGGGGAGTGACCTTTGCAAGGGGTACCCTCTAATTAGTGATCTCGGAGGGACCGGTGTTACCCAACCCCAGGCTCACCAACCCAACACTCATTGCACCATGGGCCCACTTTACCAGCGTTCTAGCATGTTCAGGCCCAACCACAGAGCAACACAAGCTTATAACGTATGCAATGGTCTTAGCGATGCCACGTAAGATAATTGGTGAGACGAAAGAGAGAGAAACAAAAAAGAGAGGCTTGCCTTCTCTTAGCTAAGAGATGATCTCTTACGAAGAAAGATAAGACATTTTTCTCCATTGTACGAGATGTCTTATCGTATTCACTTGTTTTTCTAATTTTAATTTTAATCCTCCATAATTTTAGGATCTCGTGGCATTAAACCCTAAATACTAAAGATAACACTAAGAGATAACCCATTATATAACATTTTTAGGGAGCAACTATTTAGGGGGTATCCCTGGTAGGGGTCCCACAGGGTGCACTTCTGTGTGACACGAGAGGCCGACACGTGGATGCTGGGAATTAGAGTGACCCCACGAGTTAGGGAGGACTTCTTTATGTAGAAGAAGGTGCAGCTACCGGCTGGCTACCGTGAGTAATCAGTGTAGTTGCTCTCAGCTGGAGTGGCTAGTGTTTGGCTGCTCAATGTGTTGTAAAACCTCTTCTAATTGACTGCCTTTCAATCTTAACGAAATGGCATGCAAAGCTCTTGCACATTCTTGAATAAAAAAGGAATACAAGTTTACAACTTGATATAGTAATTTTCAATCAGCTATCACCTTAGGAGTCAAGAATGAGTGATTAATCTGAACATGCCGCCACCATTCTGTTAAACTACAAATTAAGAAGTAACATTTTCGTTCCCAAGAAAATAAGAGCAAAAACTTGGGCATGCAGGGAAGACCACAGTGCATAGTGCCATAATAGCTTGAGAACAACGATGACAGAGAGAAATCCCGCTCATTTTTCCATGAATTTGAGCTACTTACATGATGAAACATCAATATTTACTTTTCCCTCATGCGTCTATAAATCTCGTGAGCACGAACCAGGACACATTTCATGTAGAAGTAAGAAGAAGAGTTCACATACTTTATCTGGTCGATGAAGGCTGTCCATTGTAATGTAAACAAGGTAATCATCACCAGCCCACTCAATGTCAGAAGTAACTCTTTTAAGTGGTTGTCCAACATATTCTCCACTCTCTGCATCAATGACATAAAGCATGTAGGCTTCGTCACCGTTAGTATCTTCTCCATAAACAACTAGCTTACCGCTGGGACTGACCTGAAACGAATATTCAGATTCACCTAAATATGAGAACATTGAAGAGACACGTGCACAAGGAGGCAAGGAGCACACATTCATACAAATGCATGAACAAGGGAAACCAAAATTATACCTTGAAAGCCCCGATGCTGTAATAGTCATGGCCCTCAGCCTTTACATTCTCATCCAAGACAATATGCTCATCAGGGGCATCAAGTCCTACGGGCATCGCATCGAAGACTGTAATATGGCCATCTGTTGGTACAAGACGCCTGCAGTGTTGTACATACTCCTTGCCAGTCAATGTTCTTTCATAGTAGTAATACTGCCCTCTGCGAAGAGGCACATCTGTATCATCTTCCTTGATTCTTCCTCGAATTTCAGCAAATATTTCATCCTCGATGTGTTTGACATCTAGAAGAAGGGAAAATAAGATATAAAAGAAGAGTAAAAGAGTAGATAACTTATAAGATGTCAATACATATTTAGGAAAAAAAAGGTCTGGTCTCAAGTACAGCATTAAACTCCCCCTTCAGTTCAGAATGCATTTGTCATCAGTCTCCACTACCACTAGCGATCAAATTATATGACTGCATCGTACCCCTATAACATGGCAACCAGCGCCACGGCACAAACAATCCAATTCCACTAGCAATCAAGTTGCACAGGATCAGGATGACAATCCAAGATTTAAATTCCGCCGATAGAACAACATAAGGCAGGTCGATCTACTAGGCACCAAATCGAATGTATACCACAAATATCATGACAAATTACTAGAAAATATGGTGGAGCCTAATTCATTAATTTGTTGGTGCAGACACACTAAAAGCGATTCGCTCAAATCGACCTCAGCGGGAAGATTCTCCAATTGGATGGTACCGAGCAGAAGCTCCCCAATGGCACATAGGCTCTCACCGGACATGAGGGAGGCCGTGTAGTCGTTCTCGGCGCGGAGGTGGGCGAGGACGGCGGGATCGGAGCGGGAGTCGTCGCGGAGCCAGTAGTAGCTGTCGAGGCGGACGTCGCCGTGCTCCGCCAGCTCGTGCGGCACCTTCCTTGCCACCGGCGGCGTGGAGGCCATTGCAGATTCCGAGGCGCGCGATTCGAGGGCGAGTTGGCGTAGGGGCTGCCGGCGAGAAGAGAGCGCGGCGGCGGGAGAGGCCCGGTGGGGTTGGATCAGTGTGAAGCAGCTCTGGTCTGTCGGTCCGTGTTCGACTGTTTTGCCCGTGGACCATAGAAGAAACGGCGCTCTCTTTTTAAAACAAAAACAGAAAGATAGATTAATTTTGCAAAAACAGAAGGTAGATTCATTTTGCAATTCAGTGCAGCTGATCCAAAGATCCCTATAAAGAAAACTCAGCACATAGACTAAAAAAAACATGGATTCGAGCTGTGGAGTGTGATCCACTGCATCTTCTTTGTGGCTTCAACAAATAACCAAATCTCCATTATCGGAGACGCTGCTACTTGACATAAAGACATGTCAGCGCTTACCGGAAAAAGAAGAAACTTACACTATGTTGTTGTTGAACCGTCTTCCTTTTGACACCTTGGTCGTGTGGAATAAAAGAAGGCGAGAGCTCCAAAGGTCACCTTTCAGCCAAAACGGTCGGCGATGGAGCACTCAAAGCCGACAATAAACCGCGTTAGAGGGCGTAGTAGCTCCACTGAAATATATCACCGATCCACGGCTAGAGACCCATCTTCGGTTCGACATACGATCTGAAGAAGCCAGAGACAACATGTAATCGACTCCTCTTCCTCCACCACAACGACAGAAAGAGCATGAAGATATCATCCTTGACTTCACCAAATCCAATCGTCACTCCATCTTACTAAGTGAGCTTTCGCCAGATCCTGCTGTGATAGGCAATGTCCTTCATGGACATTGGGCTAGGGATGCGGTCGGTGGCCACCAGAAGCGCCTCGCAAGCGCCCACGAAATCCTCGATAATGGCATGACGCTATCGCCTTTGGCGCAAAACCTAACTAAATGTGCATCTTCATCCTCTTGGTGGATTTTGATGATTACTGTCAACATATCTTAAGAGACTAATGAATTGTCAAATCTATTTGAGATTTGTTCCAAATGATACAATAAGGGAAGCGGTGGGCGATCCCTACTTCAGAGACAAGTGTTGGCAAGGCTCAAGACTTGTTTTGATATTTTGGTAATCCAAGATCACACTGAGTTCATAGCTATGTCGATACTATCAAAAGGGGGCCGAGCTTGCTAACTGAGCTCCTTTCTCAAGAATGCTTAAAGATCAATCTTCAAACCCTCAAAGGACTCTCATATTTTCACTATCTCTTTGATTTTTCACTCCTCGGAGCCACCGAACAACATTCCTTCAAAACTTGTAATGACTCCGGAGATAGTTGTCGCAAACCCTAATTCGTTCGAAGCCTCTAGGATTTTCCATTAGGAGCCTTGGAGCACTTGCACTCCTCTGTACATTGCTTGGACCTTCCGAACAATTTTTTGTCGGGTTTTTCGAACGAGACCAGTGGTGTGCGTAGGTGAGCCAAAGGCATTCAGAACCTTCAAACAATTTTTGGTCGAACCATCCGAGCTATTTAAAAGTTGCACTTTTGGTTCTGGTAGGAGATTCCAAGCTGATCATTTGAAGCTTCTGAGACATGTAAAAAGTGTGTAAAGGTCACAGGTCCAACCTATAAGTGCCCTCGTCTGATGGTGTACAAGATTGGGGGTCACTCACCACGTCATCTCCCCGTCAGTTGGGCCGGGTTGAGGACTCCATGTCAGTTGTGACGCCCCCGATTCAATCATACACACAAGTGTGTATGATCAAGATCAGGGATTCACGGTAAGATATCACAACACAACTCTAGACAGGAAAAGAGGGGTTTTTAATATAAGCAGTGGGAACAACTGGATCAACATTGTAAACGATAGTTTCTTATTTAGCTTTTACTTGTTCTTTAACTTCTTCTTTAATAGGTGGGTGATATTTAAACCATTTCTCCTTAGGGAGATCAACATGAGTAGCAAAAGATTCACAGAAGGAAGCTACTATCACAAAGTCAAGTCCATATTTAGTGCTAAACTTTTGAAAAGCATCGGTATTCATAAAAGATTTAACACAATCAAACTTAGGTTCAATACCTAACTCTTTACCTTCGTCGAGTTCCCTATCATCAGATTTGTGTTTAATTCTTTCTAAGAGATCCCATTGGAATTCAATAGTTTTCTTCATAAAGGAACCAGTACAAGAAGTATCGAGCATGGATTGATCATTACGAGAAAGCCGAGCATAAAAATTCTGAATAATAATTTCTCTTGAGAGCTCATGATTGGGGCATGAATATAGACTTAAGCCTCCCCCAAGCTAGAGTGATACTTTCTCCTTCACGAGGCCAAAAATTATATATATAATTCCGATCACGATGAACTAGATGCATAGGATAACTTTTTTGATGGAATTCCAATTTCAAACAGTTCCAGTTTCAAGATCCAATATCATCGCATAACCTATACCACGTCAATGATTTTCCCTTAAAAGATAAAGGGAAAACCTCTTCTTAGATTCATCTCCGGGCTAACCTGCAAGCTTAAACAATCCGCAAATTTCATCCACATATATCAAGTGCATATCAGGATGTTAGGTTCCATCTCCTGCATAAGGATTAGCTAGCAGTTGCTCTAACATACCCGAAGTTATTACATATTCAATATTTTTAGTAGGTGCAGTAGGTTGAGGGGAAACTAATTGTGGTTCCGATCAAGGTGAAGATACCCCGAATAAACCCCTAAAAGGATTGTTTTAAATAGTAGCAAGTGACAATAAATTTCAGCACATAGTAATAATGTTTCCTTACCAATTTCCACTTACCAAGAGTGCTTCACTCCCCGGCAACGGCGCCAGAAAATAGCCTTGATGACCCACAAGTATATGGGGTAAATTATAGCCTTTTTGATAAGTAAGAGTGTCGAACCCAACGAGAAGCAGAAGGAAATGACAAGTGTTTTTCAGCAAGGTATTGTCTGCAAGTGCTAAAATTGTAAGTAGCGGAGTAGTTTGATAGCAAGATAATTTGTAACGAGCAAGTAACGAAAGTAGTAACAAAAGTGCAGCAAGGTAGCCCAATACTTTTGACGCAAAGGATAGGCCAAAACGGTTTCTTATGATAAGCAAAGTGTTCTTGAGGGTACACGGGAATTTCATCTAGTCACTTTCATCATGTTGGCTTAATTTGTGTTCGGTACTTTGATAATTTGATATGTGGGTGGACCGGTGCTTAGGTGTTGTTCTTACTTGAACAAACCTCCTACTTATGATTAACCCTCTCGCAAGCATCCGCAACTACGAGAAAAATATTAAGAAGAATAAATTCTAACCATAGCATTAAACTTTTGGATCCAATCGGTCCCTTACGAAATAGTGCATAAACTGAGGTTTAAGCTTCTGTCACTCCCGCAACCCACCATCTAATAACTACTCCACAATGCATTCCCTTCGGCCCAAATATGGTGAAGTGTCATGTAGTCGATGTTCACATGACACCACTAAGAGAATGACAACATACATATCATCAAAATATCAAACATATATCAAGTTCACATGATTACTTGCAACATGGTTTCTCCCGTGACCTCAAGAACCGAAGTAATTACTCACAAATGATAAGCACGCTCAATATTAGAGGGGTATTAAATAGCATAATGGATCTGAACATATAATCTTCCACCAAATAAACCATATAGTAATCATCTACAAGATGTAATCAACACTACTAGTCACCCACATGCACCAACCTATAGTTTTGATACAAAGATTGAACATAAGAGATGAACTAGGGTTTGAGAGGAGTTGGTGCTATGAAGATGTTGATGAAGATAGCCCTTCCCAAGATGGGAGAGTTGTTAGTGATGATGATGACGATGATTTCCCCCTCCAGGAGGGAAGTTCCCCCGGCGGAATCGCTCCACTGGAGGGCAAAAGTGCTCCTGCCAAAGTTTCGCCTCGAGGCGGCGGCGCTTCGTCCCGAATGTCCCCCTCCCCTGATTTTTTTCTAGGTCAAAATGACTTATATACCAGAAGATGGGCACCGGAGGTGGGCCGAGGAGGCAGCACC
Organism: Triticum dicoccoides; assembly: GCF_002162155.2. Lineage (NCBI taxonomy): Eukaryota > Viridiplantae > Streptophyta > Magnoliopsida > Poales > Poaceae > Triticum > Triticum dicoccoides. The sequence goes on along the minus strand of NC_041391.1, from coordinate 451,418,331 downwards.
CACCAGGGCGCGATTGGGCCTCCTGGCGTGTGCAGGTGGGTTGTGCCCACCTGGTGGGCCCCCTCTGGTACTTATTTGCTCCAATATTTATTAAATATTCCATAAAAATTCCTCAGGAAGTTTCAGCTCATTTGGAGTTGTGCAGAATAGGTAGCTTGACGTAGCTTTTTCAGGTCCATATTCCCAGCTGCCGGAATTCTCCCCCTTGGTGCATACCTTGCATATTATGAGGGAAAAGGCATTAGAATTACTCCAAAAAGCATTATTATACAATAAAACAACATAAATAATAGTACGAAAACATGATGCAAAATGGACGTATTAGGTCCCAGCTGTCTGCCGCTCCTTGTGCAATTCTCTTCTTTATTGACTATATAGGTTGACAATGGTGTGGATCGTGATGTCAGGAAACTAGGAAGAAGCAATTTTTTTATAGTTGTAATAAGGAGGCACTACATACGTATGGCTATGGCCCTGGTGGGTTCGTACTATCAACCTCTCCACGTAAAGTCGTCTCCTGATTCCTCATGTTCATTGACCATGTTGACAACGTGAGACGACGACGCCATGACGAGTGCAACAACTCGAAGGACGATAAAGAGGGCCTCGTGGGACCTACATATGGTCTGATACGGCGACTGCTACTCATTCAGGAAGCCATGATCATAGGGACACATGTCCACGACATTGTTGTTCGCTTGTTCGCCGGCGAATCATTCCTTCACGAGCCGGTGCTCATTGACTAGAGGGAGGTTGTAGCACATGTCCGCCTGCGCTTGTCGGAATGCCGATTCCGGCGACACTGGTAGCTCTTCCGCCATTAGCACGTCAAAGTGCGGCCGCACCTGCTCTATGGTGGACACGGCATGAACCGGATTGGGAGGTGGCGTCGGCTCCTGATCGAAAGCCACGTCCATCGTCTGGTGGCCGTCATTGAGATCGGCGAGCTCGCTGGCGAGCCAGCAAGTCCGGCTGCAGGACCGGGCGACTGCCAAGAATGAGTCTGACCGCACTATCCCACCCATACCCCCTCCCTTGTTCGCGTGTGCTTTCCGCCCGAAACGATCTATGCCGCCTGCGTCGGTTCCCAGTGCAGGTGACTGCTCCGCGTTCAAACGACACAAGTGTTGTCCGTCTGCCGCCCACATTATTGATACGTGGTTGCCAAGACGGCTACTCCAGCGCCACTCGTCTGTCCCTCTACCGCCCACGATTGCTATATAAACTATTGCACCGGCCATCGGCGGCGCCAGGGGTATTCACCTGTATTCATGTGAATACCCAAGATTTGGTCCAAAAAATCAATATATGTCTTATTCAGCGGCCCACAAGCCTACAACCCACCAGTACTGCAGCCTACACAGCGAGTCCAACACGGCTGACCACCTCGGCACCTCGTTTCGCTGATTCGTTCGACCTCGACCCGAATCCATTCCCTAGTCCCCACTCGGTCGTTCCCCAACGTAACCTAGCGCCTGCTGCAGCGACGGCGGTGAGCAGCGGCAAGCGGAGCCGCCGCCGGCCGATGTCCAACGAGCGTCCATGTAACGCCCCGGATACAACTTTTCATATTCGTAACTCAGACTCTTGCCTTTTCCGGAGATGCGATATGATATTTCCTTCGTGGTTGGGTTTTTGTCTTTTGTTTTGCATTTTTTTCATGTCTTGCATTTCATATCATAGCATCATGCGCTTTGCATCTGCATGTTTTAAGAAAACTCGTAACCGTTCACAGTTGCCCTTTCTCTCTTTGCCTCCGTTGTCATTTTGTCAGGCCCCTTGTCCTCGTTGACCTCCTCGGACCGCTTTGCCTTCGTTGGTCGTTCCAGTCCAACCGAGTTTTGTTCCCCTCTTATTTGTCTGCCTACGCAACCTCTCTGCACAACCACCGACCCCCTCTTGCGTGCGTTCGAAAACTGCCCCGAACCCGAACCGCTCAGTCATCACCGTTGCATTCAGATCATCTCCTAACATCTATAAAACATCTCCGTTTTCTTAATTGGACTTCCTAACCTATATTTTTTCAGCCGTCCGATTTCGATCGGCGGGACTAGATCGCCCTTAATCTAACTCACTCGCATATATATATTAGCCTATCCCGAGACTGAATCCCTAATTTCTAGGGATCCTCCTAGCCGCCGCCACCCCTCTCCATTCTCTCCTTCCTCGGGATCTCCCCCGGTCCAAAAATTCCACCCAACCAGCTAGCTCCTCCCAAGCCTTCCTCGATCATCCATCCACTCCACCAGCCGCCCACGAGCCCTCTCACATGGCGCCCTTGTGCACCGGGATCCTCATCAACCCCCACCGCATCAAGCCACCGCCGCGCCAGTCGCCAAGCCAAGCCGTTGGAGTACCAGGACTCCCCCGCGCGTCATCATCGATTGTAACCATGCCTCCTCTGTCATCCCCACGCTGGACTCTGTTGCTGCCTCCCCTGCGACTAGAGAGCGTTGCCTCCTCTGCTTCGATGCAGGAGGACGGCGGCCTCGCTCGTGCGCACCTTCAGCGCCAGCTGGGCCGCGCCGATCCGTGTCCCAAGGCCAAGCAGCCGGCTTGCCCTGCTCCTGCCTCCCCCAGATCAGTGTTGCGCCGGTGCCCTTCGGTTCCCTCGCCGCCGGCAAGCATCATCACGCCCCGGGTTGTGGCGCCCCTGCCCTCCATCTCCCCCTTCCGCTCTCTTCTCTCTCGCTCACATTTCTCTCTCTCCCTCTCTGTGTTCAGCGCCGGGCAAGAAGCCCCGATGCCCAGGAGCTTCGTCCTCGCATCGCCGCCCGGATCCACTTCCTCCAGCCGCCTCCACCGCCCAGGGCCCCGGCGACCTCACCTTCCGGGCCTCCTATGCGCGCCGATGCTTTCCTCCAACTCGAGGCGCCTCCCGTAGCTCTCTGCATCGAGCAGGAAACAAGCGCTCGAGCGCCCGCTTCCATTGACTGCATCCCTCTGCTTCGTCAGAACAGGAGCGCTAGCCTCCAGCGCCCTCCAGATCGGGCCCGAGCCAAGGCCCAGCTCGCTCGCGCCGCCCCTCAGCCTGCTGCCTTCACCGAACCGGGCCGAAGCCCACTGGGTGAGGCCACCCCCAGCGCCTCCCTTTTTTTCCCTTCTGTTGGGCCTGCTCCAGCTAGTTTCAGCCTGTCTAGGTTTTTTATCAGTCCAACAAATTTGTCTATTTATCCAGAGTGACCAGTTTTGCAGAAAAGTCCCTCATGTTCATGCATATCATAACTCACAAATGGTGCATCGGTTTAAAATGATTTAAATATGTAAAATGCTTAGAATTTCATCTAGTTTCATAATTTTCAATTTTCATCCATGTTTGAAATGTTTAAAATGTTGTTTGTTGAAATTTGCTAAATGCCATGTTAAAATGATTTATTTCATAACTAAATAACCGTAGCTCCATTTTAAATAAACTTTATATGTAAATGGGGTGGGAAAATGCCTCGTTTAACATGGTGCACTTTATTTTCCTGTTTAATAACAATAAAATATGTTTTAGGGCAGAACAATACCAAATTTGAAATATGCATATGAGGATTTTCCGGAATTTGTTGTTCGTTGTTTCGGCCTCATTTAAACTTGCCTAGATAGTTAGTTTACTTATGTTTCACCTCTTGGCATGTTTAACAACATTTAATATTGTTGTGTACCTAAACGAGAGCGAACTAAATAACTCGAATGTGGTGTTTCGTCAATATGCAACTCGTTGCATATTGAGCTCCACTTAACTTGTAGTGTTGTTTGTTGCACTTTGCCATGCCATGCCTCTTTAAACCGGACATGCATCATACTTGTTTGTGCATCATGCCATGCTTATGCTTGTGCATTTACCATGTTGTTTGTTTCTTTCCGGTGTTGCTTCTTAGTTCCGGTAATGTTGCGATTGTGAGGATTCGTTCGACTACTCCCGCTCGTCTTCTTCATGGACTCGTTCTTCTTCCTAGCGGGATTTCAGGCAAGATGACCGTCACCCTGGATCTCACTACTATCATTGCTATGCTAGTTGCTTCGTTCTATCGCTATGCTGCGCTACCTATCACTTGTTCTTCAAGCCTCCCAATTTGCCATGCCAGTCTCTAACCTTTTCACCCTTCCTAGCAAACCATTGCTTGGCTATGTTACCACTTTGCTCAGCCCCTCTTATAGCGTTGTTAGTTGCAGGTGAAGTTGAAGATTGCTCCATGATGGACAGGATTATGTTGGGATATCACAATATCTCTTATTTAATTAATGCATCTATATACTTGGTAAAGGGTGGAAGACTCGGCCTTATGCCTGGTGTTTTGTTCCACTCTTGCCGCCCTAGTTTCCGTCATACCGGTGTTATGTTCCTTGATTTTGCGTTCCTTACGCGGTTGGGTGATTTATGGGACCCCTTCACAGTTCGCTTTGAATAAAACTCCTCCAGCAAGGCCCAACCTTGGTTTTACCATTTGCCTCACCTAGCCCTTTTCCCCTTGGGTTTCCGGAGCCCGAGGGTCATCTTTATTTAACCCCCCCGGGCCAGTGCTCCTTCGAGTGTTGGTCCGAACTGAGCTGCTTGCGGGGCCACCTCGAGGAAACCTGAGGTCTGGTTTTACTCGTAGCTAGTCTCATTCGGTGTTGCCCTGAGAACGAGATATGTGCAGCTCCTATCGGGATTGTCGGCGCATCGGGCGGCTTTGCTGGTCTTGTTTTACCATTGTCGAAATGTCTTGTAAACCGGGATTCCGAGACTGATCGGGTCTTCCTGGGAGAAGGAATATCCTTCATTGACCGTGAGAGCTTGTGATGGGCTAAGTTGGTAAACCCCTGCAGGGTATAAACTTTCGAGAGCCGTACCCGCGGTTATGTGTCAGATGGGAATTTGTTAATGTCCGGTTGTAGATAACTTGACACCTGATTCGAATTAAAATGCATCAACCGCGTGTGTAGCCGTGATGGTCTCTTTTCGGCGGAGTCCGGGAAGTGAACACGGTTTCGGGTTATGTTTGACGTAAGTAGGAGTTTAGGATCACCTCTTGATCATTGCTAGCTTCACGACCGTTCCGTTTGCTTCTCTTCTCGCTCTCATTTGTGTATGTTAGCCACCATATATGCTTAGTCGCTGCTGCAACCTCACCACTTTGCCCCTTCCTTTCCCATTAAGCTTTGCTAGTCTTGATACCCATTGTAATGGGATTGTTGAGTCCCCGTGGCTCACAGATTACTGCAACAACAGTTGCAGGTATAGGTTATGTGATGATCATGACGCGAGAGCGATGTTACTTGTTTTGGAGTTCTTCTTCTGCTTCTTCTTTGATCAGGGGATAGGTTCCAGGTCGTCAGCCTGGGCTAGCAGGGTGGATGTCGTTTGAGTTTCTGTTTGTGTTTCATCCGTAGTCGGATGGTGCTCTTATGCATGATGATGTTGTATTCGTGTGGCATTATATGCCTCTTGTATGTATCCCCATCTATTATGTAATGTTGATGTAATGATATCCACCTTGCAAAAGCGTATCAATATGCGGTTCTATCCTTGGTGGGACCTTCGAGTCTCTTTAGGATAGTAGCGCATATTGGGCGTGACAAGTTGGTATCAGAGCCTCGACCGACCATAGGAGCCCCCTTAATTGTTGGCCGTTGTTGAGTCTAGAAGAAAACTATTTTGAGTCTTAGGATTATATATATCGGAGAGTAGGATTCTTTTTACTCCTCAGCCCCCTTCGTCGCTCTGGTGAGGACTCTCGATGTAGATGTTTTGTCTTTCCTCTCCTCAATTTTTCACAATTTTTTTGGGATCACGCGGGTATCTTGGGATCATTCCGATATTCTTATGACGAGAACATTGTTCTTGGTGCCTCCTGTCATTTAGGGGTTGTGGCAGTGTCCCGGGGACTTGAGCTCTGAGGTGTTGTCGTCATAATTTTATCATTGCAGTTCTAGAATACCTGAGTTTTGCCGACATCGAAAATCTCTTTTATGCAGTTGTTGGTGAGATAACCTCGACGCCACCCAGTACTGGGGAGTTCGGGAGTATTGCCATAGCTCGTATAACGGATGCTTTTTGAAGGTTGAGGTACATGATTTCCGGAGTTTTCTTGGTTATGTGTTGACAGATGGATACAGCTTGGATGTAGGGATTGTTAGTTTTGGGTGAGATATATATTGCTTCCCCTGTATCCCCAACACCAGATTGCATAACCAGAAAGTTTCGGGAGTTTTATAGGTGGGAATTCAAGTAGCTCCTAGAATATCTTTCCGACAGATGCATGATATGAGATTGGGGTTCGACGTCTAGTGGTCTGCCTATCCACGATCGTTTTTACAGTTGTCTCGTTATGTCTTAAAGAGCCCTTGGCTATGCTGGTTCGAGGACACTTCGTATGTCATGTGCACTACCTTGTACATGATGGTGTTGTACGATCGAGCCCGTCTGGGCCCCACCACGAAAACTTCAGACGAAATCTCTATCATATGTTTGTTCCGGCTTATTTTGCAAGCCAAATCCTTTGTTTTGTTTTATTTGTGGTATTCGAGTTGCTTCGAAGTCAAATGTTGAATCCATACCTTTCCTAAACGGTGTTCTCATATTGCTATGTGAATACTAATCCTTTCGATCATTGAGGTTGTCATGTTAATTATTTTCCAACCGGTGCGCTTCTCTTCGAGATGATCCCATCATTCTCCCCATCCGCAAGATCAATTCTAAGTTTTCTCAATGGTGTTTGTTTTGTTCATCCCAAGTTGTCTTTGTTTTCCCCACCCTCCCACCCTTTTCTTCAAGGACTCATATATTTTAATCAAGTATCCATTTATTCATGTGAAGTCTCTTCATTCTTTTCTTTCAATGTTCTTATCCGGTGATTTCTCATGAAGATGCTCAACAGTTTCAAGTTCATCATCCTGCATCGTTGTTTCTTCTCCGATGGATCCAATTCAAGCTTTCGATATTCATCATATTCCTTTCCTCGTTTCTAATGCTTTCTCATGCCGATGCACCTCTTTATCATTCACTTATTCCTATTCATTTGTTCTGGAGTGCTGAAGATATCTCACAAGACTTGTGTTTCCATTCTCAATCCGTTCAAGATATTTCGAGGTTGTTATCTCATTCAAGCCATTTATTTCAACAGGTGCAACCTCTTTTTAAAATTGTTCAACAGTGTTTTCTTTTGAGTGGGACCTAACCCACAGGTCTTTTCCCAGGATCTTACCTGACTCTTCTAATTTTCTCGGAACTATTCCCAAATTCTTTTTGAAGTTTGACGTAAGAATGAATTTCATCAGTCAGATGTTTTCCAAGATCGATTTCAAATTATTTTTCATTGTTGGCTCAACCTCCTTGTTTTTTCATTCTCCCGGAGTATCTCAACAATTCATGGTGGTGTTTCTCATCATCATTCTCGGATTTTGAAGACCGAAGAAGAGTTCCTCTTAAATCCTTACCCGTTCTTCCAAAGATGCGTAGTTCAAGTTTGATGCCATCCTCTCATAATTGTTTTCGATTGTGAAAATTCTTTCACCCATCCGATGCATTTCAAGGGTTGCTTTCTTTTCTCGATCATTCGAAGGCCATTATTTTAGAAGATCTCTCGATTCTGAATTGATGCCTCTTCGTTCGTCTCAATATTCTTCTGGTGCTTCGTTCAAGTATTCTTTAATCAGTTCGGGATCTCTTTGTTCTCTTGTATCTAAATCCCCTCAAGTATCAGCATTCGTTTTCCACTTCTTCCCGGTGAATTGTGCCTTTGCTACTTTCGTTTCCAATTTTTACGGTAGTTCGTTCAAGATTTCACTTCCTTTGTTATCATATCAATTCATTCGTTGTTTTCAATCCTACCGGTGGTTCATGAAGACCTTCTCAAGTTTGCTATATGTCACTTGTCAATCCTTTTTCAACAAGAATAAGTTGCATGCCAAATCCGTTGCTTGTCATCAATTTAAATTGATGAAAGATAGGCATGGCATAATTCTTATTCTTGTTTCATCCAAGTGATTAATTCCTTCTTCTAGAGTTTGTTCATCAAGAAGCAATTCTCGGTTCCAAGTTATTCATCTTTCTTGTCCGGAGTTCAAACTTTACTCATTTCGTAGCTCCATCTAAATCATAGCAAGGCTTCACCTTGTGTTTTCAACTTCTATTTGTTTCTATCATACTTTTGTCACCGGAGTTCTTCATGGTGGTTCATCAAGGGTCCCTTTCATTCTTCAATTGTTCTTCAAGATTTCTCTTGAAGTTATGACCCGCCAAGCTATACTCTAAAATAAACATGGTGCTCAACACATGTTTTGTTTTGAGGAGCTCAAGTATTCTTCATCTTGCATTCCAAAGTGCAATTCTTTCTACCTTATCTTTTGAGGTGGTGTTATGTCACTCTTGACAATTTCCTTCATGTTTCATGATTCATATGTTGTCAAGAATGAGGTATTTTAAATCCATCATTTTCTCTTCGTTCAAGAGATCTTTTTGACCAATCAACTTCTTCGTTGGAGTTATCTTGTGTCAGATTTCACCTAAAGCCTTTCCTTAAGGGTTGTTGCTATTTGTGGTGATTATGCATGACCCAAGCTTGCTCTTTATCCTCTTGGTGGAAGAAGTTTTCATCTTTTTGGTGCTCTCAGTCAAATCAATGGTTTCCATTAGTGGCCGGTTGTCACCTCATAGTCTTGAGATGTTTTCCATAAGCCCACTACAAGCTTATTCTTTTCGTTGTTGGTTTTGCAACAACTCCGTTATAACCTTCTTGGAAGGGTGCTTTCCAAGCTCATTTGTGGTAGAAGTTGGCATTTTCTCCTACATTCTGTTATTCCAATGATCTATCTTCTATTCTTTCTTTCGGAGGCATTGTGATGTTGCTCTTTTCACTCATCATCTTGAATTGTGAGGATCATGTTTTTCGTGCTTATCCATTTAACCGGAGTGTTGTGTCTTCTCTTCAAGTTCTTTTCATCTTATCAAGTTTTCCTTCATCTATCAGTCGGAGTGCTGCCCAAATTATATCAATCTTATTCCTTCTCTATCTAGTTTTAACCGGAGGGGTTTCAATATCTATCTTATCACTAAACCTCTTGGTACTCGTCGTATCCCTTGTTCCTCTTTTCTAACGGAGTGTTTTCAACTATGTTCATCTTCGTTGTTTTCTTTCTTTCATTTTGCTCAACCTCTCAAGGTTCATGGTTTCACTCGTTTGTCGAAGAAGCAACTTAGTTTACCTCTTATCTTCCTCTTCCTTTTCACTCCGGTGCCATCCTAGATCTCGGGACGAGATCCTCTCGTAGTGGTGGAGTGTTGTAACGCCTCGGATACAACATTTCATATTCGTAACTCCAACACTTGCCTTTTCCAGAGATGCAATATGATATTTCCTTCGTGGTTGGGTTTTTGTCTTTTGTTTTGCATTTTTTTCATGTCTTGCATTTCATATCATAGCATCATGCGCTTTGCATCTGCATGTTTTAAGAAAACTCGCAACCGTTCACAGTTGCCCTTTCTCTCTTTGCCTCCGTTGTCATTTTGTCAGGCCCCTTGTCCTCATTGACCTCCTCGGACCGCTTTGCCTTCGTTGGTCGTTCCAGTCCAACCGAGTTTCGTTCCCCTCTTATTTGTCTGCCTACGCAACCTCTCAGCACAACCACCGACCCCATCTTGCGTGCGTCCGAAAACTGCCCCGAACCCGAACCGCTCAGTCATCACCGTTGCATTCAGATCATCTCCTAACATCTATAAAACATCTCCGTTTTCTTAATTGGACTTTGTCGGTGTCAAAATCGGCGGATCTCGGGTAGGGGGTCCCGAACTGTGCGTCTAGGTGGATGGTAACAGGAGACAAGGGACATGATGTTTTACCCAGGTTCGGGCCCTCTTGATGGAGGTAAAACCCTACGTCCTGCTCGATTAATATTGATGATGTGTGTTACAAGAGTGGATCTACCACGAGATCAAGGAGGCTAAACCCTAGAAGCTAGCCTATGGTATGATTGTTGTTCGTCCTATGGACTAAAGCCATCTGGTTTATATAGACACCGGAGAGGGCTAGGGTTACACAGAGTCGGTTACAATGGTAGGAGATCTACATATCCGTATCGCCAAGCTTGCCTTCCACGCCAAGGAAAGTCCCATCCGGACACGGGACGAAGTCTTCAATCTTGTATCTTCATAGTCTTGGAGTCCGGCCGATGATGATAGTTCGGCTATCTGGACACCCCCTAGTCCAGGACTCCCTCAGTAGCCCCTGAACCAGGCTTCAATGACGACGAGTCCGGCGCGCATGCTGTCTTCGGCATTGCAAGGCGGGTTCTTCCTCCGAATAATTTATAGAAGATTGTGAACACTAGGATAGTGTCCGGCTTTGCAAAAATAAATTCCACGTACCACCGTAGAGAGAATAATATTACACCAGTTCAATCTGCTGACGTATTTTGTGGCGTGACGTCACACCACTACCAAGCCTTTACTAGAATCGTTTTTATTGTACCACCTCAGCGCGTTTAGCGAAGCGGTTTCCTTGGCACGTCTTGTCAAAGCAGAGATCGTGTTCCCCTTATTCTAGGATTCCCATCAGTACGGACGTGGGTAACCCAACCGCGCCCGTTGCCATGCCCCCTCCATCAAAGGCGGGTTCCAAACGGTCACGGGGACGGCTCTTGGTATTCTTCCTCTTTATAATGAGACCAAGGCCCGTTCTTTTCCTCCAATCCTCTATTGAATCCGCCCCTCGCCCCGAGTTCCAACACCCAGGGCTCCAGATTCGGGTACCTTCAATCTTCGACAATGTCCGGCCCTGACCTACGAGGCCGGTGGATGCCCTCCTCCGTCACGGAAGAGGACGTGCTAAAGCTGAGAGATGCCAGGTACTTAACCTACGAGATTTCACATAGGCTGCCTTCCCGAGGGCAAGTTATTCTGACTCACGAGCTTGGCCAGAGCGTCGTGTTCGTGTCTCACCTCCGTCGGGGTTTAGGCTTCCCGACGGATCCCTTCGTGAGGGGGCTCATGTTTTACTATGGGCTGGAATTCCATGACTTGACTCCGGAGTCCATCCTCCACATCTCATCATTCATTGTCGTCTGCGAAGCCTTCCTCTGCACTACCCCTCACTTCGGCTTGTGGCTCAAAACCTTCAACGTGGAGCCGAAGATGATTGAGGGGCGTCAGGCAGATTGTGGCGGGGCGGTTATAAGTAAGAGGGCCGATGCTCCATGGCCCGAGGGCTCTTTTGAGGAGGATCTCGGCTTGTGGCAACAGGAGTGGTTCTATATCACCGCTCCCAGGGGCAGCAGGCAGAGGCTGCCGCCCGTCTTCCGCTCGGGCCCTCCACAACGGCTGACGTCATGGGTTAACAAGGGGCGTGACTGGGGGCCGTCCAAGGACGTTCCCCTGTTGCAGGACCGGATTCGAGGCCTCCAAGAAAGGGAGATCAATCTGGCCGTAGTGGTACAGGTTATGTTGATCTGGCGCCTACTGCTCTGCAAACGTCGCCCCCTTCGCCTGTGGGAATTTAATCCGGAGGGGCCACGAGCTCTTCAACACTTCATGGGTTTGACACCCGCGGAGATGTACAAACTATTCTTTGGATCGCAAGAGATGCGTCCGGAATTGACCGAGGATGCTGGCCTAAGCTGCAATCGCCCGGATACTCAAGTAAGTAGCCCTGTGTCAGGATACATCGTCCATTCATTTACCGTGGGTTTGCCTTTTAACCAGCTATCCCTTGGACACGAGTGGATAGCGCAAGCAAAACTGATAAGGTGTCCGACCCCCCTCCCTGAGACCACGCAGGATCCCGTGTTAATCAAAATGTTGGAGGTTGCACCTTCGGAGGAGGGCGAAGAAGGGCACAGGGGAACTACCACCTCAGCCACACAGGCTTTCAGTAAGGGAGAAATTGAGAGTCCCTCCTTCCAGGGGGAGAAGAGGACCACTTCCGAAGACCCGGAGGCCAAGGCCTCAAAGCGGGGAAAGAAATCTGTACCAGAAGGTCCTGTGCCGGGAAGAGCCCCGGCCGTACTGTCTCCTCGGAGGAATCAGCCCTCTAGCGAGCCGTAAGTAAAAAGGGGGGATTTTGTAATAGTGGACATCCCTGCTTAATTTCTAAGGGTACCCGAAGTTTTCACCTTGTAGTTCGGAGCTCAGCCCATCTCAGCACAGCTCATCGTCGGGAGACCTTCGTCCGGAGATGATGGAGAGCGAAACGCCTCCATCTGCCGCCCCGTCGTGCGGGGCGGGCAACCCTGAGGTGTCGTCACGGAGGGTCTCCTCGAGTTCAGCGGGGCCGGAGAGTTTGGCACCCATTGGAGTACGGTCGATGGAGCTGCAGGATTTGCTCAAGAGGGCGTCTATCTCAGAAGATCACCGCACATTAATGGGTAGGGTGATTGAGAGGATCTTGTCCGCTGAAAGCGGGTTAAGTGAGGCTGTCGGAAGTTTGCTGACGGGGTTTGAGGTACGCAAAAAATGACATACCTTTTGACAGTTTTGCACATGAAGTGCGCCCTGTATAGATAGTAGCCCCTAAGACTTGGTATGCTGTCGAAAGCGACAGCGTGCCGAGGATCATAATCTCAGTTATAGATTGTCGCCTTTCCTATGCAGGTGGCGGAACTTTCGGTGGCCAGCCGAACTGATGGACTTGCCGAGCTGAAAAGGCAACTCGACGTTGCGGATGCGGACATCTCGCTGGTCAATAAACGACTTGATGAGTCACAAGGTATGTGGTTGCTCCGCGGTCGCCTAGTAAGGGAGCTGACGCCCATTCCTTACAATTTGTATGCTTGATGCAGATGGTGCTGCTGCTGTGGAAGGCCTTTGAGCAGAACTTGCTCGGGCCAAGGAGCAAGCCAGAAAAAGCGAGGCGGCTGCCTCGAAGGCAGCGGAAGAGCTAGAAGCCGAGAAGGCTGCTCACTGCCGAAGCAGGGAGGAGATGGCCGGAATGGCCGCGAAATTAAAAGTTGCTACCGACCGCCAGGAGGTTCTTGAAAGAGAACGCCGAGCGGAGCAAGATGACCTGAAGAAGGCCGACGCCAAAGCCAAGGATGCCCGTAGTGCGATGCGGGCTATGAAGGAGGAACTGCATCAGGTCGGAGACATTGTGGCTGGAAAGCCCTTTATGCTGCGTAGGAAGTTCACGGATCCGAAGTATGCTCAGCTGGGCCGATTGTACAGTGCGGAGGATCCTTATCTGGACTTGGCAGCGAGTGCGGCGGACGCAGTCATGCACTTTCGAAGCTAGAAGGATCATGAAATGGAAGAGCTTTTCTGGTCTCAATTCCATAGTTCGGAGCATCCACTTCCATTGAGTGATCGGCTAGTTGAGTGGGCTGAGCTGAATAGATTGTCCGGACATTCCATGACGGATGTGGTCGCTCATCTGTGGCCGGGAAGGCCCAAGCCGAAGAGTTATTTTGGCTTGTTGCAGCAATTCCTTGGGGCGGTGCCGCGTATTGGGGCGATGAAGCGGTCGGCATGCATAGAAGGTGCACGGATAGCTCTCGCCCGTGGTAAGACGTACTGGGCGGAGATGGATGCCACCGCTGTTGCATCCCGGGGTTCGGACAAAAGCCGATTCCCCACCGAGCACTATTTTGAGGAAGTCCTGCAGGGCGCTCGTTTAATAGAGTCGCAGTGCTCGAAAGATGTTATGTTTGAATGACATGTATGATTTCTGAGATCATGTTTATAATGCAATAGCTTTTTATACTTGTGTGTTCAAGTATTGAACTATCTCCTGTGTGGCCGTATATGTATGTATAATCTGAAAGATGGCAGTCTTTGGCTTCAGCCCCCACGCACATGGTGCTGGGGTGTTTGCAAAAAGAAAAGCGCTTTTTCACACTTAATCCAACGTCTTGGTCCTTTTAAGGAGGTGATAGCGTAGCAAACTAGGCAACCGGACTATAATGCTTTATCACTTTCACTTAGCCATAGGAGCTCGAATGTGGGGCTACTATATAGCCCCTGGTGGCACCGCTCTTCTCTGAACTCGGGGCGCGTATGTGCCTGACCGGGAAGCGGTCCTTCGTCAAAGCGGAGGAATTCTAAACATTCCAATGGTCGATCGAGTGGTTGACCAGTCTCTCGCTATGTCATGACAGTCAGTTTTCGGCTTTCTCTACTGAGGTGCTCGCCCGGCCGAACTGGGGCACAATCGCAGTAGTTCTCCTGGTGCCGCATTAGCCGATGATGCGGAACGTAAGGCAGCAAAACACAGGAGCCGGGCAAACCCAACATTTGACCAAAGACATGATTCGGAACTGATGCATATAAGGCCTAAGTCGAGATGCCAAACACTCCCTGAGGTGTTCGGTCTTTATGATACCGGGCAGAACAATGCCCTAAGCCCCTATTGTCCAGGTATAGGCGGGAACTTCTGAAGCGGCCGATGCCAAAATGCCAGCCTCCTCCTCGGCTATGGTGGGAAACCGGGTGATGTGTATCAACAAGAGATAGTAAGAAAGGTTTACGCAGGGTCTTAATCTGAAAAGAATCCTTGCAACGGGTCCCTGCTGCACGTCTGCGCCTGTGTCTCCGTTGTGTTGTATCCTGGACGGGTGTAGCACGTGCTTCATCTGTAAAAGAGAAGGACTTAGTTTCCAAGAAATATCGTGCAGAAGTTGTATTAAAATAGAATAGAATGAAGAAAGTTGAGCTTTATTGGCTCTCATCATTTATACACGCGGCCCCTTATAAAGGGGATATGCGGCTGGGAAGCCCCTTGTTTAGTTATGCCGGACTCGCCTAACCATGTCCGAGGTTTGAATGACCTATTTTTAGGGGCTTTGACCTGCAAGGTCTGATTAGTGTGTGGCTGTCGACGCAGTCTCATGTTCTCCGTGGTCGAGGAACACTCGAGTTACTTTTTAATGAGATTATGCCACGTTGACCGGGCATTTTTAAGCGTAAGAAACGCGTAATGTGGTATTGCATTAGGGCTGGCGAAAGCTGCGCGCCCCAGTAGTGCTTAAGGGCTACTGTTGAATGGGGCAATGGAGAGTGAGCTTTTCGCGACGAAGGTTGTCGGATGAACCGAACACAACCTCTAGTCGTACAGAGCGTGTATAATTGGCTTAAAGGCCTGGCGTCACTCCTTTGAAGGAAGTGCTGCTATGGCGAATTTTGGTAGGGTCTATCCCCATTCTGCGGGCGGTGTCCTGGTATTGCAGGTGCCGCGCTGTCTTTTCGTGTTATCACATGAAGTGAGTTCACTGTTTTGACATTTAGTGGGAAAGTCTTCTGTTTTCCAGAGTGCTGCTTTTGGGTTTCGTCACTTTTGCTTGGTGTGTCGAGCCCCTTGTGTTCGGCGTTAAGTCGGACGGACTGTTTGAAGACCCAACAATCTCTGTGGGTATGGTTTGCAGGCTTCCCGGAGGTACCACATATTTGACATAGTCTATCCAGAATCTTGTTTAGGTTGGATAGCTCGTCACTGTTGTCCTTGAGGGGCAGTGTTTTGTTGTTCGGCCGAGAGCTTTTGAATCCGGCATTGACCGCCGTACTATTCGGACCATTTTCCTTATTCCGGCGCTGATCTTTTCTGCGTCGTGATTTCCCATTTCCATCCCTGACTTCGGATGTACTCGGGTCGCTGGTGCGCATCTAGCCAGCCAGCTGTATTCCCCCGTCAATTGCGTGTGGCCTTCAAGTATTTCGTATTGTAACAATATTAGATCGGCATCCAAACAAAGGCGCAAAAGCGGGTCATGAGGCTTGTTAGTGCGGCCATTGTTCTTGGTTTTTCCTGGCCGAGGTGTCTGGCGAGCCATTCATCTCGGGCGTTGTGTTTAAAGGCTGCTAAGGCTTCAGCGTCCGGACAGTCGACTATTTGGTTCTTTTTAGTGAGGAACCTGTTCCAGAATTTGCATGCTGACTCTCCGGGCTGTTGAGTTATGTGACTTAAATCGTCTGCATCCGGAGGGCGGACATAAGTCCCCTGAAAATTTGCTCGAAACGCATCCTCAAGCTCTTCCCAACTTCCAATGGTATTTTCTGGGAGGCTTTTAAGCCAATGCCGAGCTGGCCCTTTGAGCTTGAGGGGTAGGTATTTTATGGCATGGAGATCGTCTCCTCTGGCCATATGTATGTGTAGGATGTAATCCTCAATCCAGACTCCGGGGTCTGTTGTTCCGTTATATGCTTCTATGTTTACGGGTTTGAATCCCGTTGGAAATCCATGATCTAGTACCTCGTCGGTGAAACATAGTGGGTGTGCGGCGCCCCTGTATTTGGGTGTGTCGTTGTCTTCAAATGCTCGGCGGGTTATGTTGCTTCCTGGAGTCTTCTTTTTTGGCCCATAGACAGATCTGACTGGGTCGTCCTTTTTTCGAGGATCTTTATGCTGATCGTGTGCCGGCTTGTGTGCGGTGCCCCTTGTTGCTCTTGGCCTGTCATCTGGTCGTCTATCCGGCCAGGCGGCTTCTTTCTTTTTTGACTGCGGGGGCTCTAAGGCCTCCTCGTCAAATTCGGGCAACAGCTTGCGCTTCGGGTAGCTCTTTGTCTGGTGACTAGCGCCATATTTATCTGCGGTGTTGAGTACTTTGCTCCATCTTATTCTGAGTGCGTCCTCCGTTGTTTTGAGCTTCCGCTTTTGATTCTTCAAACTTCTTGCAGTGGCGACGAGCCTTTTATGAAGGTTCGTATGCTCTGGTGATGTGAGATCGTCTTCGCCGGGGATGGGTTGCTTGTCCAGTTCATCATGTCCGGCTGGCTGCTTGGTGGCATGTGCGTTGTCCACTGCTTCGCCCTGCTCTAGGGCCGGGTCCGTATGGGTGCCGTTTTTATCGAGGCCGGACTTCGGGCGGCGCTTGCGTCGCCGTTTTGGTTGTTTATTGGGGGAGTTGTCCTTCGCCACGTCCCGTTTTTCCTCATTATCGCTTCCTTTTGGTGTATCCACCATGTATACGTCGTGAGTTGGGGTGGCTTTCCCGTGCCCGGTAGGCGCTAGTTCTTGGTCGTCTCCGGCATCGTCGTCCATACCGTCGATGTCTTGGGAGTCATAGTCTAGCATTCGGTTAGATCGTCGACAGTGGCTACTAATTGGGTGGTGGGTGGGCTTTGAATTTCTTCGTCGTCTGCATCCCAACTGTCCTGGCCGCAGTCCGGCCAGGGCTCCCCTGATAACGAGAGATACTTTAGCGAACTCAAGATGTCGCCGAAAGGTGAGCGTTGAAAGATGTCCGCTGCGGTGAACTCCATGATCGGCGCCTAATCGGATTCGATCGGAGGGGGCGCGGGAGGTTCGGAGTCCGGCACCTCGGAGTCACGAGCTTTATGAGGGACAAGGTCAGTGTTCGGCTCTATCGCCGTAGAGGTTGCAGCCCCCGAGGCGGTGTCTAGCCATCCGTCCTCGATCTGCGCAGCCGGCTCCGAATTGAAGATCGGAGCGGGTTCGAGTGCGACCTCCAGGGTACTGTCCGGCTGCAGAGCTAAATCATGCTCGCCATGACAGTGCGGCACGCTCGGTTGTGGCTCGAATCCATCGAGGATCAAGTCCCCGCGGATGTCAGCTGTGAAGTTCAAACTTCCAAATCTGACCTGACGGCCAGGGGCGTAGCTTTCGATCTACTCCAGACGACCAAGCGAATTGGCTCGCAGTGCAAGGCCGCCGAATACAAAGATCTGTCCGGGGAGAAAGGTCTCACCCTGGACTGCGTCGTTGATGATGGTCGAAGAAGCCATCGAGCCTATTGGTGACGACACAGAGGAACTCTCAATGAAAGCACCAATGTCGGTGTCAAAACCGGCGGATCTCGGGTAGGGGGTCCCGAACTGTGCGTCTAGGTGGATGGTAACAGGAGACAAGGGACACGATGTTTTACCCAGGTTCGGGCCCTCTTGATGGAGGTAAAACCCTACGTCCTGCTCGATTAATATTGATGATGTGTGTTACAAGAGTGGATCTACCACGAGATCAAGGAGGCTAAACCCTAGAAGCTAGCCTATGGTATGATTGTTGTTCGTCCTATGGACTAAAGCCATCCGGTTTATGTAGACACCGGAGAGGGCTAGGGTTACACAGAGTCGGTTACAATGGTAGGAGATCTACATATCCGTATCGCCAAGCTTGCCTTCCACGCAAAGGAAAGTCCCATCCGGACACGGGACGAAGTCTTCAATCTTGTATCTTCATAGTCTTGGAGTCCGGCCGATGATGATAGTTCGGCTATCCGGACACCCCCTAGTCCAGGACTCCCT
>NC_041391.1:451365816-451399738 GCF_002162155.2 Triticum dicoccoides | reverse complement strand
CCTAATTTCTAGGGATCCTCCTAGCCGCCGCCACCCCTGTCCATTCTCTCCTTCCTCGGGATCTCCCCTGATCCAAAAATTCCACCCAACCAGCTAGCTCCTCCCAAGCCTTCCTCGATCATCCATCCACTCCACCAGCCGCCCACGAGCCCTCTCACATGGCGCCCTTGTGCACCGGGATCCTCATCAACCCCCACCGCGTCAAGCCACCACCCCAAGCCAAGCCGTTGGAGTACTAGGACTCCCCCGCGCGTCATCACTGATTGGAACCGTGCGTCCTCTATCGTTCCCGCGCTGGACTCTGTTGTTGCCTTCCCTGCGACCCGAGAGTGTTGCCTCCTCTGCTTTGATGCAGGAGGATGATGGCCTCGCTCGTGCGCACCTTCAATGCCAGCTGGGCCGCTCCGATCCGTGTCCCAAGGCCAAGCAGCCGGCTTGCCTTGCTCATGCCTCCCCCAGATCAGTGTTGCGCCGGCGCCCTTCGGTTCCCTCGCCGCTGGCGAGCATCACCACGCCCCGGGTTGTGGCGCCCCTGCCCTCCATCTCTCCCTTCCGCTCTCTTCTCTCTCGCTCACGTTTCTCTCTCTCCCTCTCTGTGTTCAGCGTCGGGTATGGAGCCCCGATGCCCAGGAGCTTCGTCCTCCCCTTGCTGCCCGGATCCGCTTCCTCCAGCCGCCTCCACCGCCCAGGGCCTCGGCGACCTCACCGTCCGGGCCTCCTGTGCGCACCGATGCTTTCCTCCAACTCCAGGCACCTCCCGTAGCTCTCTGCATCAAGCAGGAAACGAGCGCCCGAGCGCCCGCTTCCATTGATCGCATCCCTCTGCTTCGTCAGAACAGGAGCGCCAGCCTCCAGCGCCCTCCAAATCGGGCCCGAGCCAAGGCCCAGCTCGTTCGCGCCGCCCCTCAGCCTGCTGCCTTCACCGAACCGGGCCGAAGCCCACTGGGTGAGGCCACACCCCCAGCGCCTCCCTTTTTTCCCTTTTGTTGGGCCTGCTCCAGCTAGTTTCGGCCTGTTTAGGTTTTTTATCAGTCCAACGAATTTGTCTATTTATCCAGAGTGACCAGTTTTGTAGAAAAGTCCCTCATGTTCATGCATATCATAACTCACAAATGGTGCATCAGTTTAAAATGATTTAAATATGTAAAATGCTTAGAATTTCATCTAGTTTCATAATTTTCAATTTTCATCCATGTTTGAAATGTTTAAAATGCTCTTTGTTTAAATTTGCTAAATGCCATGTTAAAATGATTTATTTCATAACTAAATAACCGTAGCTCCATTTTAAATAAACTTTATATGTAAATGGGGTGGGAAAATGCCTAGTTTAACATGGTGCACTTTATTTTCCTGTTTAACAACAATAAAATATGTTTTAGGGCAGAATAGTACCAAATTTGAAATATGCATATGAGGATTTTCTAGAATTTGTTGTTCGTTGTTCCGGCCTCATTTAAACTTGCCTAAATAGTTAGTTTACTTATGTTTCACCTCTTGCCATGTTTAACAACATTTAATATTGTTGTGTACCTAAACGAGAGCGAACTAAATAACTCGAATGTGGTGTTTCGTCAATATGCAACTCGTTGCATATTGAGCTCCACTTAACTTGTAGTATTGTTTGTTGCACTTTGCCATGCCATGCCTCTTTAAACCGGACATGCATCATACTTGTTTGTGCATCATGCCATGCTTATGCTTGTGCATTTACCATGTTGTTTGTTTCTTTCTGGTGTTGCTTCTTAGTTCCGGTAATGTTGTGATTGTGAGGATTCGTTCGACTACTCCCGTTCGTCTTCTTCATGGACTCGTTCTTCTTCCTAGCGAGATTTCAGGCAAGATGACCATCACCCTGGATCTCACTACTATCATTGCTATGCTAGTTGCTTTGTTCTATCGCTATGCTGTGCTACCTATCACTTGTTCTTCAAGCCTCCCAATTTGCCATGTCAGCCTCTAACCTTTTCACCCTTCCTAGCAAACCATTGCTTGGCTATGTTACCACTTTGCTCAGCCCCTCTTATAGCGTTGTTAGTTGCAGGTGAAGTTGAAGATTGCTCCATGATGGACAGGATTATGTTGGGATATCACAATATCTCTTATTTAATTAATGCATCTATATACTTGGTAAAGGGTGGAAGACTCGGCCTTATGCCTGGTGTTTTGTTCCACTCTTGCCGCCCTAGTTTCCGTCATACCGGTGTTATGTTCCTTGATTTTGCGTTCCTTACGCGGTTGGGTGATTTATGGGACCCCCTTGACAGTTCGCTTTGAATAAAACTCCTCCAGCAAGGCCCAACCTTGGTTTTACCATTTGCCTCACCTAGCCCTTTTCCCCTTGGGTTTCCGGAGCCCGAGGGTCATCTTTATTTAACCCCCCCCGGGCCAGTGCTCCTTCGAGTGTTGGTCCGAACTGAGCTGCTTGCGGGGCCACCTCGAGGAAACCTGAGGTCTGGTTTTACTCGTAGCTAGTCTCATCCGGTGTTGCCCTGAGAACGAGATATGTGCAGCTCCTATCGGGATTGTCGGTGCATCGGGCGGCTTTGCTGGTCTTGTTTTACCATTGTCGAAATGTCTTGTAAACCGGGATTCCGAGACTGATCGGGTCTTCCTGGGAGAAGGAATATCCTTCGCTGACCATGAGAGCTTGTGATGGGCTAAGTTGGAACACCCCTGCAGAGTATAAACTTTTGAGAGCCGTACCCGCGGTTATGTGGCAGATGGGAATTTGTTAATGTCCGGTTGTAGATAACTTGACACCTGATTCGAATTAAAACGCATCAACCGCATGTGTAGCCGTGATGGTCTCTTTTCGGCGGAGTCCGGGAAGTGAACACGGTTTCGGGTTATGTTTGACGTAAGTAGGAGTTTAGGATCACCTCTTGATCATTGCTAGCTTCACGACCGTTCCGTTTGCTTCTCTTCTCGCTCTCATTTGCGTATGTTAGCCACCATATATGCTTAGTCGCTGCTGCAACCTCACCACTTTGCCCCTTCCTTTCCCATTAAGCTTTGCTAGTCTTGATACCCATGGTAATGGGATTGCTGAGTCCTCGTGGCTCACAGATTACTGCAACAACAGTTGTAGGTATAGGTTATGTGATGATCATGACGCGAGAGCGATGTTACTTGTTTTGGACTTCTTCTTCTGCTTCTTCTTTGATCAGGGGATAGGTTCCAGGTTGTCAGCCTGGGCTAGCAGGGTGGATGTCGTTTGAGTTTCTGTTTGTGTTTCATCCATAGTCGGATGGTGCTCTTATGCATGATGATGTTGTATTCGTGTGGCATTGTATGCCTCTTTTATGTATCCCCATCTATTATGTAATGTTGATGTAATGATATCCACCTTGCAAAAGCGTATCAATATGCGGTTCTATCCTTGGTGGGACCTTCGAGTCTCTTTAGGATAGTAGCGCATATTGGGCGTGACAGTCCAGGTTCTATTCCCCTTGTCCATGTCCTCTCTCTCTAGTTCTCTTCCCCTAAGAAAGTAAGAAGGCCATCCCCCAGCCAGTTCGGCAGTTCCTATGGCGTACAGAACTACTGGTTAAAACGAGTACTAGTTTGCTGATGTTTAGTATCCGGACAAATAGAAAAACTGCAATCGTTCTTAAGGCTAGCCAGTTCCTAATTTAGTATCCAGGCACTAGTTTGCTAGATTGTAGTTTTGCAATTTTAATGTAGTTTGCTGGAGCGACCAGGACCAGCAGAGCAGGCTGTTTGCTTCTTCCTAGTACACAGTACTACTAGTACATCTAGTTTGGTGGAACGAACAGGTTGCTAGATTGAAATTTTGATATTTTAACTTACCAATTTTTAGAGTGTATGTTTTGGTAGATTGCTGCTACGTCTTGAGCTTGCATTGGTTTTCCTTGAAGAGGAAAGGGTGATGCAGCAAAGTAGCGTAAATATTCCCTCAGTTTTTGAGAACCAAGGTATCAATCCAGTAGGAGGCTCCTTAGAAGTCCCACGCACCTACACAAACAAACAAGAACTCGCAACCAACGCAATAAAGGGGTTGTCAATCCCTTCGCGGCCACTTGCGAAAGTGAGATCTAATAGAGATAATATAATAAGATAAATATGTTTTTGGTATTTTTATGATATAGATTGGAAAAGTAAAGATGCAAATAAAAGTAGATTGAAAGCTTATATGATAAAAGATAGATCCCGGAGCCATAGGTTTCACTAGTGGCTTCTCTCAAGATAGCATAAGTATTATGGTGGGTGAACAAATTACTGTCGAGCAATTGATAGAAAAGCGAATAATTATGAGATTATCTAGTCATGATCATGTATATAGGCATCACATCCGCGACAAGTAGACCGACTCCTGCCTACATCTACTACTATTACTCTACACATCGACCGCTATCTAGCATGCATCTAGAGTATTAAGTTCATAAAGAATAGAGTAATGAATTAAGAAAGATGACATGATGTAGAGGGATAAACTCATGCAATATGATATAAACCCCATCTTTTTATCCTCGATGGCAACAATACAATAGGTGCCTTGCTGCCCCTGCTGTCACTGGGAAAGGACACTGCAAGATTGAAACCAAAGCTAAGCACTTCTCCCATTGCAAGAAAGATCAATCTAGTAGGCCAAACCAAACTGATAATTCGAAGAGACTTGCAAAGATAACTTAATCACACATAAAAGAATTCAGACGGGATTCAAATATTTCTCATAGATAAACTTGATCATAAACCCACAATTCATCGGATCTCGACAAACACACCGCAAAAAGAGTTACATCGAATAGATCTCCAAGAAGATCAAGGAGAACTTTGTATTGAGATTCAAAGAGAGAGAAGAAGCATCTAGCTAATAACTATGGACCCGAAGGTCTGTGGTAACTACTCACAACTCATCGGAGAGGCCTTGGTGATGATGTAGAGGCCCTCCATGGTCGATTCCCCCTCTGGCGGAGCGCCGACCAAGGCTCCAAGATGGGATCTCATGGATACAGAAGGTTATGACGGTGGAAATAGTTTTTCGTGGTGCTCCTTGATGGTTTCAGGGTATGTGGGTATATATAGGAGGAAGAAGTAGGTCGGTGAACGCTCGAGGGGCCCACGAGGCTGGGGGGCGCGCCCACCTGTAGGGGGCATGCTGGGCACCCTCGTGGCCGCCTCCTCTATTGCATGACATCCACTCCAAGTCCCATGGATCACGTTTGTTCCAAAAAGATCGCTCTCGAAGGTTTCATTCTGTTTGGACTCCGTTTGCTATTCCTTTTCTTCGAAACACTGAAATAGGCAAAAAAATAGCAATTCGGGTTGGGCCTCCGGTTAGTAGGTTAGTCCCAAAAATTATATAGAAGTGTAAAGTAAAGCCCATAAACATCCAAAATGGGTAATATAATAGTATGTAACAATCGAAAATTATAGATACGTTGGAGACGTATCAAGCATCCCCAAGCTTAATTCATGCTCGTCCTCGAGTAGGTAAATGATAAAAACAAAAAATTTGATGTGGAATGCTACCTAGCATAATTCTCAATGTAATTTTCTTTATTGTGGCATGAATGTTCAGATCCAAATGATTCAAAGTAAAAGCTTATAAAACATAAAAATAGTAATACTTGAAGCATACTAGCAAGTAATCATGTCTTATCAAAATAGCATAGCCAAAGAAAGCTTATCCCTACAAAATCATATAGTTATGACATGCTTCATTTTCATTACACAAAATACTCCCATCATGCACAACCCCAGTTTCAGCCAAGCAATTGGTTCATACTTTTTAACGCGCTTCAGCTTTTTCAACTCTTACGCAATACATGAGTGCAAGCCATGGACATAGCACTATATGTGGTATATGGTGGTGGTTGTGAAGACAAAAAGGGAGAAGATAATCTCACATCAACTAGGTGTATCAACGGGCTATGGAGATGCCCATCAATAGATATCAATGTGAGTGAGTAGGGATTGCCATGCAACGGATGCACTAGAGCTATAAATGTATGAAAGCTCAACAAAAGAAACTAAGTGGGTGTGCATCCAACTTGCTTGCTCACGAAGACTTAGGGCATTTTTAGGAAGCCCATCATTGGAATATACAAGCCAAGTTCTATAATGAAAAATTCCCACTAGTATATGAAAGTGACAACATAGGAGACTCTCTATCATGAAGATCATGGTGCTATTTTGAAGCATAAGTGTGGAAAAGAGATAGTAGCATTGTCCCTTCTCTGTTTTCTCTCATTTTTATTTGTTTTTTTATATTTTTTATTTGGTGGGCTTCTTTGGCCTCTTTTTTTATGGGCTTCTTTGGCCTCTTTTATTTTTATAAAGTCCGAAGTCTCATCCCGACTTGTGGGGGAATCATCGTCTTCATCATCCTTTCCTCACTTGGGAAAATGCTCTAATAATGAAGATCATCACACTTTTATTGATTTACAACTCAATACTTAGAACAAAATATGACTCTATATGAATGCCTCCGGCGCTGTACCGGGATATGCAATGAATCAAGAGTGACATGTATGAAAAATTATGAAGGTGGCCTTGCCACAAATACGATGTCAACTACATGATCATGCAAAGAGCAATATGACAATGATGGAGCGTGTCATAATAAATGGAACGGTGGAAAGTTGCATGGCAATATATCTTGGAATGGCTATGGAAATGCCATAATAGGTAGGCATGGTGGCTATTTTGAGGAAGGTAAATAATGGGTGCATGATACCGGTGAAAGTTGCGCGGCACAAGAGAGGCTAGCAAAGTGGAAGGATGAGTGTGCGTATACCCATGGACTCACATTAGTCATAAAGAACTCATATACTTATTGCAAAAGTCTACTTGCCCTCAAAGCAAAGTACTACTACGCATGCTCCTAGGGGAAGGGTTGGTAAGAGTTAACCATCGCGCGATCCCGACCTCCACTTGTAAGGAAGACAATTAAAAGAGCACCCCATACAACAAATTTGTCACACAACTTTTACCATACGTGCATGCTACGGGACTTGCCAACTTCAACACAAGTATTTTCTCAATTTCATAATTACCCAACTAGCATGACTCTAACATTACCACCTTTATATCTCAAAACAATTATCAAGCATCAAATTGATCATAATGTTTAATGCACTTTCTATGATTGTTTTTATTATACCCAACTTGGATGCTCATCATTCTAGGACCAAATTCATAACCATAGCAAATACCATGATGTTATAAAAGACTCTCAAAATAATATAAGTGAAGCATGAGAGATCAACAATTTCTTCAAAATAAGCCATCGCCGTGCTCTAAAAGATATAAGTGAAGTACTAGAGCAAAAACTATCTAGCTCAAAAGATATAAGTGAAGCACATAGAGTGTTCTAATAAATTCTAATCAAGTGGGATTCTCCCAAAAGGTGTGTACAGCAAGGATGATTGTGGTAATCTAAAAATCAAAGACTAATATCATACAAGAGGCTCCAAGAAAAGCACATATCATGTGGCGAATAAAAATATAGCTCCAAGTAAAGTTACCGATAGACGAAGACGAAAGAGGGGATGCCTTCCGGGGCATCCCCAAGCTTAGGCTTTTGGTTATCCTTGAATATCTTGGGGTGCCATGGGCATCCCCAAGCTTAGGCTTTTGCCACTCCTTATTCCATAATCCATCAAATCTTTACCCAAAACTTGAAAACTTCACAACACAAAACTCAACAGGAAATCTCATAAGCTCCGTTAGCGTAAGAAAGAAAAACCACCACATAAGGTACTGTAATGAACTCATTCTTTATTTATATTGGTGTTAAACCTACTGTATTCCAACTTCTCTATGGTTCATACCCTACATACTAGCCATAGATGCATCAAAATAAGCAAACAACACACAAAAACAGAATCTGTCAAAAACAGAACAGTCTGTAGCAATCTGTAGCTCTCGAATACTTATGGAACTCTAAAAATCCTAACAAAATAGGAAGTCCTGGTAAATTTGTCTATTGATCTACAGCAAAACGAATCAACGCAAAATCACGTTTCTGTGAATTACTAAAATTATTTTTGTGCGCGCAAAGTTTCTATTTTTTTAGCAGAATCAAATTAACTATCACCATAGGTTATCCTATAGGGTCTACTTGGCACAAACACTAATTAAAACATGAAAACACATCTAAACAGAAGGTAGATGAAAAATTTATTACTAAACAGAAGCAAAAAACAAAAAACTAAAATAAAATTGGCTTGCCTCCCAACTAGCGCTATTGTTTAGCGCCCCAAGCTAGGCATAAAAGCGAGGATAGATCTAAGTAGTGCCATAATAATAAGATAGATCACGAAAATTCATCTCATATTCTCTACGTTCAGCAGCAAGTTTTCTTTGAGGCAAGCAAAAGTAATCAAAAGGGTAAATTTAATGGGACAAAAGTCCCCGAGATCAATCTCAGGAGGTATGGGTTCCTCCCTTGGCCCTTCATATTGCACAACCAATTCATCATTATAAATATTCTTTTGACAAAACCTATTGAGTCTACACTCAAGAGAGTATCCTAGCTCATTATTTCGAATAGCAAAATCATTATTGAGTTCAGAAAATTTATCAACTAGAACAGCGGTAGGAACCTTCTTTCTAAGGTTTTCATTAAAAGCAATATAGTCCAAAGATTAGAAACGCATAATTTCCTCTTGATCGAAGAGGATCGCCTCTATGGGAGGACGACCGACATCCACCCTATAGTGCGCAAAATAATTTTGGCTTCTTTTATTATAAATCTAAACTCATGTGCCAAAAAGATAGTAGCTGCACGCTTAACAGAAGAATGCTCAATATTAGAAAATTCTAGGAAAATTCTTTGTATGCAAGGATGCACGTGCATAAACTATCTTTCAAGTTCAACTATAAGCATGGCGATAGCATCCGCAAGACTACTAGTTCTATGCAAGACAGAACTTCCCATAGAAGGTAAAGCACCGGCACAAGTAAAGAAATCTTGAATAACCCCTTTTCCAATAATATTACCACTACCGATTCGAAACTTTTTAGTACGTAAGATAGGGGGTTCCTCAACAGGAGCATTAGAATTTTCCATGTTATCATTATTGTCCATATCGACGATAATCTCCCCAATTTCAGACATGACAGCGAGCAAACAAAAGACAAGCGAACGAGAGAGGAGTTTGGTAAAGAGAGGGCGAATAAAACGGCAAGGGTGAAGTGGGGAAGAGGAAAACGAGAGGCAAATGGCAAATAATGTAATGCGAGGGAGATGAGTTTGTGATGGGTACTTGGTATGTCTTGACTTGAGCGAAGACCTCCCCAGAAACGGCGCTAGAAATCATTCTTGCTACATCTTGAGCTTGCGTTGGTTTTCCTTGAAGAGGAAAGGGTGATGCAACAAAGTAGCGTAAGTATTTCCCTCAGTTTTTGAGAACCAAGGTATCAATCTAGTAGGAGGCTCCTCAGAAGTCCCACACACCTACACAAACAAACAAGAACTCGCAACCAACGCAATAAAGGGGTTGTCAATCTATTCACGGCCACTTGCAAAAGTGAGATCTGATAGAGATAATATGATAAGATAAATATATTTTTGGTATTTTTATGATATAGATTGGAAAAGTAAAGATGCAAATGAAAGTAGATTGGAAGCTTATATGATAAAAGATAGACCCGGGAGCCATAGGTTTCACTAGTGGCTTCTCTCAAGATAGCATAAGTATTACGGTGGGTGAACAAATTACTGTCGAGCAATTGATAGAAAAGCGAATAATTATGAGATTATCTAGGCATGATCATGTATATAGGCATCACGTCCGCGACAAGTAGACCGACTCCTGCCTGCATCTACTACTATTACTCCACACATCGACCGCTATCCAGCATGCATCTAGAGTATTAAGTTCATAAAGAACAGAGTAACACATTAAGAAAGATGACATGATGTAGAGGGATAAACTCATGCAATATGATATAAACCCCATCTTTTTATCCTCGATGGCAACAATACAATAGGTGCCTTGCTGCCCCTACTGTCACTGGGAAAGGACACTGCAAGATTGAAACCAAAGCTAAGCACTTCTCCCATTGCAAGAAAGATCAATCTAGTAGGCCAAACCAAACTGATAATTCGAAGAGACTTGCAAAGATAACTTAATCACACATAAAAGAATTCAGACGGGATTCAAATATTTCTCATAGATAAACTTGATCATAAACCCACAATTCATTGGATCTCGACAAACACACCGCAAAAAGAGTTACATCGAATAGATCTCCAAGAAGATCAAGGAGAACTTTGTATTGAGATTCAAAGAGAGAGAAGAAGCCATCTAGCTAATAACTATGGACCCGAAGGTGTGTGGTAAACTACTCACAACTCATCGGAGAGGCCTTGGTGATGATGTAGAGGCCCTCCATGGTCGATTCCCCCTCTGGCGGAGCGCCGATCAAGGCTCCAAGATGGGATCTCATGGATACAAAAGGTTACGACGGTGGAAATAGTTTTTCGTGGTGCTCCTCGATGGTTTCAGGGTACGTGGGTATATATAGGAGGAAGAAGTAGGTCGGTGAACGCTCGAGGGGCCCACGAGGGTGGGGGGCACGCCCACCTGTAGGGGGCACGCCGGGCACCCTCGTGGCCGCCTCCTCTATTGCATGACGTCCACTCCAAGTCCCCTGGATCACGTTTGTTCCAAAAAGATCACTCCCGAAGGTTTCATTCCGTTTGGACTCCGTTTGATATTCCTTTTCCTTGAACACTGAAATAGGCAAAAAAAATAGCAATTCGGGCTGGGCCTGCGGTTAGTAGGTTAGTCCCAAAAATGATATAAAAGTGTAAAGTAAAGCCCATAAACATCCAAAACGGGTAATATAATAGCATGGAACAACAAAAAATTATAGATACGTTGGAGACGTATCAATTGCTAATCTATTTTTTTTTTGATCTTGTATCATAGATGAAGAAGGGTGTTAGCATTGTTGCATTGTGGGAAAGAGCTTCAAATGCAAATAAAAGAACTTCCACATCTACACCAAATCCTCCTGTTGTTGAAGTTGAGAGCAATAGCATTCCCTCCTGCTATTGAGAGCAATCTGCAACTGGCACTAGTGCAAGCACATGAACCGGATGATAGTCACATGGAACCCGAGAGTGGCTCCCCAGCCCCAATTGTAGAAGATGATGAAGCAAATGATGAAGTTCAATTTGAAGTAGATTTGGACGCCCTTGAGCCAGATCCCGGGAAATGGATCCCCATCTCTAGGTACAATGTCAATGACCAGGATAAAGTTAGAAGGAGATACATCGAGTTGGGGGCATGTCAACCGAAGAAACATAATTTTGAGTACAGAGACATAACTGGATTACATTGCTTTTGTCCTTGGTTTAAGGATTACAAGTGTTCTCTTCAATGAGCTATGTGAAGAATAAGCTAAGGAACAAAATGGGTGATGAATATTTGAACAATTGTTTGCTTACATTTGTTGAGAGAGAATTTTTCAATCAAGTGAAGGATGAAGATGTCATCAATCTCTTCCAAGAAGGCGACCGCGGAGTTATATTGTAAGAAAGAAGGATATCATCACTGTATCAATCAAAAGGTACTTATGTATTCATGTCGTTATGGTCTAATACATTGAAATATTGCTATTGTCGTTATGCTAGTGTTGTTTTCTTCATATATTACTAGTGCTGTGTTGTTTGGTTCATATACTACATTTAGGGCAAAAAAAATTGGATGAATACCCATCCTTCATTTCCTGGCGCCTCCACTGGCACCGGCCATAGCCGCAGTCATCAGCCTCAGTTCCCTTTCTCCTCTCCACACCACTCCCATCATGGCTTCCTCGCGCTCCAGTGCTCTTCGGGACAGGCGGACGGCAGACCAAAAGAAGGAGATGGCAGCAATTGCAACTGACTGGCTGGCCAGCAGGCAGCTGGAGGACGATGACGTCCCAATGGAGACTATGGTTGTCGATGATCCGACACCAACCCCCTCCTCCGCGCCATCCTCACCGGTGCATTGCACCATGACCATCGACGAGGCCCATGCACAATACATGGACAAGGTGAGGCAAAAGCATGAGGAGCTGTTCTGGGAGGTGCGGGCCGACGCCGCCTACAACCACCATGTCCTCTAGGAGCACCTGCAGGCGGAGGAGCAGATCACCGCAGAGTGGGCGGAGTAGGAGGCGTTGCCCGAGTTGTACCGCTCCACCCACGAGACCTGCCTCGCACGCTGGCAGTACCGCATGCGGGTGGCGTAGGTTGCGTCCGCCTACAAAGAGCGCGATGAAGCAGGGAAGGAGCTGTTTGGCAAGACCGACGACAAGGCGGAGGACAATGTTGGCTCCGCCCAGGCCCCGCCCCACCGGCACCGAGGCAGAAGACTTCGGCGGCTGCGACGAGGCCCTGCTCCACTAATAGCGAGGCAGAGGACATCGCCAGCTCCACCGATACCACGCCTACTGGCAACGAGGGGGGATTTCCCCTGCTCCGCCGAGGCACCACCCCACTGACAATGAGGCTGAGGAAATCATCGACTCCATCAGGGCCCCGCCTCGCCGCCAACGAGGCCGTGCCACATAGAAAACGAGGAAGTGTAGAATACAATAGGTCGTCGTCGCTCGGGTCCAAGTAAGACTACAGCTCCTACCCTCCGGTTGAAGCCAAGCTTGGTGGGTTCAACATCGACCGCCGATTAGCTGCTTGGCGGTGATGTGGAGTCAGACATGTTTACTTCCCATGGCTCCGGAGGCAGAGTTGGAGAAAAAGCTTCTGCTCTTGGGGCTCAGCCGGACATGGGTGATACGTCTCCAACATATCTATAATTTTTGATTGTTCCATGTTGTTATATTATCATTCTTGGATGTTTTATATTCATTTTATAGGAACTTTATATCATTTTTTGGGACTAACCTATTGACATAGTGCCAAATGCCAACTACTGTTTTTTGCGTGTTTTTTACTTCACAGAATATCCATATCAAACAGAGTCCAAACACAGTGAAACTTTTTGGAGATTTTTTTTCTACCCAGAAGGCAACTTGGGAGCCAAGGAAGTGCATGAGGGAAGGCCTATGGGGGCCAACCACCAGGGTGCGCCAGAGGCCCCTGGTGCACCCAGGTGGGTGGTGGGGCCCACGGAGGTCCTTTCCGCCGCCACTTAGCTCTATAAATACCCAAATATTCCAGAAACCCTATGGGAGTCAACGAAACACAATTCTAGCCGCCGCAAGTTCCAGAACCACGAGATCCTATCTAGAGCCCTATTCCGACACCTTGCCGGAGGGGAACACGATCACGGAGGGGTTCATCATCCTAATTGGTGCTCCTCTGATGATGCGTGAGTAGTTCATCATAGACCTACGGGTCCGTAGGCAGTAGCTAGATGGCTTCTTCTCTCGTTTTGATTCGCAATACAATGTTCTCCTTGATGTTCTTGGAGATCTATTTGATGTAATGACTTTTTGCGGTGTGTTTGTTGGGATCCGATGAATTGCGAGTTTATGATCAGATGTATCTATAATTATTATTTGAGTCTTCTTTGATCTCTTTGATGCATGATTGTTATAGCCTCGTATTTCTTCTCTGAAACTTTGGTTTGGTTTGGCCAACTGATACGTCTCCAATGTATCTACTTTTCCAAATACTTTTGCCCTTGTTTTGGACTCTAGCTCGCATGATTTGAATGAAACTAACCCGGACTGACGATGTTTTCAGCAGAACTGCCATGGTGTTATTTTTTGTGCAGAAAACAAAAGTTCTCGGAATGACCTGAAAATCCATGGAGATTGCTTTTGGAAAATATAAAAAATATTGGCGAAAGAATCAAGGCCAGGGGGCCCACACCCTATCCACGAGGGTGGGGGGCGCGCCCCCTCCCCCTGGGCGCGCCCCCCTGCCTCGTGGTCTCCCTGGAGCTCCACCGACTCAACTCCAACTCTATATATTCCCTTTCACGGAGAAAAAAACCAGAGAGAAAGTTTTATTGCGTTTTACGATACGGAGCTGCCGCCAAGCCCTAATCTCTCTCGGGAGGGCTGATATGTAGTCCGTTCGCCGCTCCGGAGAGGGGGATTCGTCGCTGTCGTCATCATCAACCATCCTCCATCACTAACTTCATGATGCTCACCGCCGTGCGTGACTAATTCCATCGTAGGCTTGTTGGACGGTGATGGGTTGGATGAAATTTACCATGTAATCAAGTTAGTTTTGTTAGGGTTTGATCCCTAGTATCCACTATGTTCTAAGATTGATGTTGCTATGAATTTGCTATGCTTAATGCTTTTCTCTAGGGCCCGAGTGCCATGATTTCAGATCTAAACCTATTATGTTTTCATGAAGATATGTGAGTTCTTGATCCTGTCTTGCAAGTCTATAGTCACCTGTTATGTGTTATGATCCGATAACCCCAAAGTGACAATAATCGGGATACTTCTCGGTGCTGACCATAGTTTGAGGAGTTCATGTATTCACTAAGTGCTAATGCTTTGGTCCGGTACTTTATTAAAAGGAGACCTTAATATCCCTTAGTTTCCATTAGGAACCTGCTGCCACGGGAGGGTAGGACAAAAGATGTCATGCAAGTTCTTTTTCCATAAGCACGTATGACTATATTCGGAATACATGCCTACATTACATTGATGAACTGGAGCTAGTTCTGTGTCACCCTATGTTATAACTATTACATGAGGAATTGCATCCGACATAATTATCCTTCACTGATCCAATGCCTACGAGCTTTTCACATATTGTGCTTTGCTTATTTACTTTTTCGTTGCTACTGTTACAATTACTACAAAACTGCTACTGTTACTTTTGCCACTGTTACGTTACTTCCATATTACTTTGCTACTAAATACTTTGTTGCAGATACTAAGTTATCCTGGTGTGGTTGAATTGACAACTCAACTGCTAATACTTGAGAATATTCTTTGGCTCCCCTTGTGTCGAATCAATAAATTGGGGTTGAATACTCTGCCCTTGAAAACTGTTGCGATTCCCTATACTTGTGGGTTACCAACACTATTTTCTGGCACCGTTGCCGGGGAGCATAGCTCTATTCTTTGAGTCACTTGGGATTTATATTTGCTGATCACTATGAAGAACTTGAAAGACGAAAGAACTAAGATTTTTCCCTCAACTATGAGGGGAGGTAAGGAACTGCCATCTAGCTCTGCACTAGATTCTCCTTCTGTTTTGAGTAAGCTTGCGACACCTAAACCTGCTACTGCTATGAATTCTGATATGTCGCATGTTCTTGATGATGCCACTTCTGCTATGAGTGATACTTATGATGAAACTACTTCTATGCTTGATACTACTGTGCCATTAGGTGAATATCTTGATGAACAACTTGCTAGGATTAGAGAGAATGAAATTATTGAGAATGAAATTATTGAAGATAGTGATGATGAAGGTTCTCCCCCTAAGTATGAATTGCATGTTGTTCCAGAGTGTTATGTTATGGATGAAGAAACTGCTAGAGATCTTTTTGCTTGCAATGATAGATTTGATCTTAAGAAGTTACTAGCTAAACTTAAACAGAAAACATTGAATGCTAGAATGAAATATGACCCTGCTTTTGCTACTTCACCTATCTTTGCTACTGATAAGGATTATGAATTCTCTGTTGATCCTGAGATAATTACTTTGGTTGAATCTGATCCTTTTTATGGCAATGAATCTGAAACTGTTGTGGCACATCTTACTAAGTTAAATGATATAGGCACCCTGTTCACTAATGATGAGAAGTCTCGCTATTATTATATCCTTAAGATATTTCCATTCTCATTAAAGGGTGATGCTAAAACTTGGTTTAATTCTCTGGATCCTGGTTGTGTGCGTAATCCCCAGGATATGATTTATTACTTCTTTGCTAAATGTTTCCCTGCTCATAAGAAACAAGCTGCCTTGAGGGAAATATATAATTTTGTGCAAACTGAAGAAGAGAGTGTCCCACAAGCTTGGGGGAGGCTTCTTCGATTACTTAATACTTTGCCTGATCATCCTCTTAAGAAAAATGAAATACTTGATATCTTTTATAATGGACTAACTGATGCTTCCAACGACCACTTGGATAGTTGTGCTGGTTGTGTTTTCAGGGAAAGAACAGTCGACCAAGCTGAATTGCTATTGAATAATATGTTGACCAGTGAAAATAATTGGACTCTTCCGGAGCCAATTCCCGAGCCAATTGAGCCAACTCCTGCGCCTATTCCTAAACCAACTCCGAAGAAGAGGGGTGTTCTATTTCTTAGTCCTGAAGATATGCAAGATGCAAAGAAATCAATGAAAGAAAAAGGTATTAAAGCTGAAGATGTTAAGAATTTACCTCCTATTGAAGAAATACATGGTCTTAATATACCGCCTATTGAAGAAACACATTGTCTTGATAACCCGACACAGGTAGTAAAGGTAAATTCTCTCTATAGATATGATAAAGTTGAAATCCCATCTACTAAATTTCCTAGCCAATGTTTAGATGAATTTGATGATTTTATGGCTAAACAAGAAAACTTCAATGCTTATGTTGGTAGAGTATTAAAGAGTAATGCTCACATGATTGGACGCTTGAGTGATTATATGGCTAGAGTTAAAGATGAACTTAAACTCATTAGCAAATATGCTTCTATGGTTACCACTCAGGCAGAACAAGTACTTAAAGCTCAAAGTGATTTGCTCGATGAATTAAATAATAAACATGATTTTGCTATTAGAATGGCTACTAGAACTGGTAGAATGACTCAGGAACCTTGTATCTTGAAGGCCACCCTAAGAGAATCGAGCACGATTCTCAAAGAAATAATGTAGATGCACCTAGTCCTTCTAGAAAGAAGAAAAAGAAAAATGAGAGGACTTTTCATGCTTCTAGTGAACCTGTTGTAGACACACCTGGGAATCCTAATGATATTTCCATTTCTGATGCTGAAACACAATCTGGTGATGAACATGAACCTAGTGATAATGTTAATGATAATGTTCATGTTGATGCTCAACCTAGCAATAATAATGATGTAGAGATTGAACCTGCTGTTGATCTTGATAACCCACAATCCAAGAATCAACGTTATGATAAAAGAGACTTTGTTGCTAGAAAGCATGGTAAATAAAGAGAACCATGGGTTTAGAAACCCATGCCTTTCCCCCCGAAACCATCCAAGAAAAAGGATGATGAGGATTTTGAGCGCTTTCCTGAAATGATTAGACCTATCTTCTTACGTATGCACTTAACTGATATGCTTAAAGTGAATCCTTATGCTAAATACATGAAGGATATCATTACAAATAAAAGAAAGATACCGGAAGCTGAAATTTCCACCATGCTTGCTAACTATACTTTTAAGGGTGGAATACCAAAGTAACTTGGAGATCTAGGAGTACCAACTATACCATGCTCCATTAAAAGAAACTATGTTAAAACTGCTTTATGTGATCTTGGAGCCGGTGTTAGTGTTATGCCTCTCTCTTTATATCGTAGACTTGAATTGAATAAGTTGACACCTACTGAAATATCTTTGAAAATGGCTGATAAATCAACTGCTATACCTGTCGGTATTTGTGAGGATGTGCCTGTTGTGGTTGCAAATGTCACTATCTTAACGGACTTTGTTATCCTTGATATTCCCGAGGATGATAGTATGTTGATTATCCTTGGTAGACCCTTTTTGAATACTGCAAGGGCTGTTATTGATTGCAACAAAGGCAATGTCACTTTTCATGTTAATGGCAATGAGCATATGGTACACTTTCCAAGGAAACAACCTCAAGTTCATAAGATCAATCCTATTGGAAAAAGTCCAACTATGATTATTGGAGGTTTTGAATTTCCTCTTCCTACTGTCAAGAAAAAATATGATAGTCTTATTATAGGGGATGTGCATATCCCCGTTGAGGTAACCTAGTGTTATTCGAAATTTCTCCGGTTCCATGTTATTCGGAATGAGTTTGTTAACAAGACTTGACCAACCTTGTTAGTGGATTCCTTTTGATGATCATGAGATGGATGAAACTAGAAGGCAAAAGCTTCTGTACCCTCTTTTTACTTTCTGTTACTTAGAATAAATAAAGCAAAAATAGTATTCTCTGTCAGTTTTCTGAATTATCTATGCAATAAAAAATACCTAAAAAATAAAAGTTCTCCAAATGCCCTACAAATTTAGTATGATTATTTATGGAATATTTGAGGATTTTAGGCACTAAGAACACAGCAGGGGGGCAACACTACAAAAAAAGACACATCCGTGACATTTTGGGCCGAACGAATTTTTTTCTGTCATACATATGACACTTCTATGACGATAATTATGACAAAACCCGGTATCATCACAGATGTGATAGGCTCCTACTTCTATGACAAAAATCATGACAGAAAATGGGCATTTCGTCCTGGGCGGGCCGGAGACGCAGCTGCATGACATTCTTTGGGCCGTCCATGACGGAAAAAACCGTGGTAGAAGTGAGGGTGAGGAAAATTTCGGGGAGTTCCCGGTTACGGTGGGAGGTCGGGGGCCGAGTGATGCGCGTTTCTCTCATACACATACGCGCGTCTGTGCGAGGCGCTGGCTCTAACTGAACCCGAGCGAGGCATTGGACTCTAACTGAACCCGAGCGATTGCACTGCAGGCTACGCGTTACTGAACCCGAGCGATCGATCGATGGCTATTAACGGAACCTGATCGAGCGATTCCTTCGCTACTGCTGCTAACTGAAGCCGATCGATTGGATGAACAGTGAGTGTTGCGGGGTTTTTTGGATGAACAGTGAGCGGTGGCGTTGCCTCTCGATGAACAGGACCCCGTGGTGTGGTGGAGGGCTGGATGAACAGTAGACGGTGGAGGGGTGCCCGTGGAGGGGTGGTTGAACAGTAGCCGATGGAGTAGCGCGCGGTGGAGGCTGGATGAACATGAGCCCGTGGAGGCTGGAGGAGGTTGACAGTGGAGATGAACATTATCCCGTGGAGTCCCGTTTTGCGGTACGCCACACCCCTCCCGATGAACAGGACCCCCGTTTCGACCGTAGCGCTCCAACACAAGTCCGTTTCGTACATTTTGCGGTACGCCACACCCCTCCCTATCAACAAGACCCCCGTTTTGACCGTAGGAGGTCCATTTCGTCTGTTTTGTGGTACGCCACACCCCTCCCGATCAACAGGACCCCTGTTTCGACCGTAGGAGGTCTGTTTCCTCCGTTTTGCGGTAAGCCACACCCCTCCCGATCAATAGAACCCCCGTTTCGACCATAGGAGGTCCGTTTTCTCTGTTTTGCGATACGCCACACCCCTCCCGATGAACAGGACCCCGTTCCGAATGTAGGAGGTCCGTTTCCTCCGTTCTGCGGTACGCCAGGCCTCGTTTCCATCGCCTGTTCCTTCCAAGCCCTCCCGATGAACACGACCATGCATTCCGTTCCAACCCAGCCGGTTGGCTCCCCATGAACACGACGACGACGCTGTTTCTCCGTTCCAACCCAGCCATGTATGTATGCGCGAGTAGGCGTTCGAGACCCTGTCCGTATGTACGTACGTGGCCGTATTTTCTTTCTTGCACCCTGGCCGATGTACGTACGTGTACATGCTACGTGTGCGCCTCTACTACGACACGTGCGCTCCTCTACATCGAACCGTATATATGTATGTACATGTTCGCGACCAGAATGACAACCGCTACGTACGCTTCGACCAGGTGGGTCCCGACTATCAGGCACTTCCTTGCGTGCGAAGATGTAGCTGGTGGGTCCCAGCAGTCAGGGGGGCGAATCCCCTTTTTTTGCCCGGACGCACTTCCTTGTGTGCGAAGATGTAGTCGGTGGGTCCCAGCAATCAGGGGGCAAATCGTTTTTTTTGCCCGGACGCACTTCCTTGCGTGCGAAGGTGTAGCTAGTGGGTCCCACCAGTTAGGGGGCGAATCATTTTTTCTTTTGCCCGGACGCACTTCCTTGCGTGCGAAGATGAAGCTGGTGGGTCCCAGCAGTCAGGGGGAAACGTTTTTTCCGCGAAATACAGTGGCCCGTCCGGTGGGTCCCAGCTGTCAGGTGGAGGAATCATTATTTTCCGCGTAATAAGGAGGCACTTCCTTGCTGCGGCCGTGGACCCAGCTGTCAGCCTCTCCATGTACAATCCATGTCTGATGGAAGTCGTTCCTTGACCATGTTGACCAGGCCGCGCCGAGAGCACCATGACAGTGGACGACAGTGAGGCCTAGGAAGGGGACGACGCGGAGCCGGGGAAGACGCGGCAGTGGAAGCCCGCACGGAGAGGAGTACGAGGGTTCACTGGTTCGGCTGCAGTGTGAGGCTGCCATCGCCGCAGGGCCTGGCCAGCGGTGGGAATAGTAGGGGCGGTGAGGCCTCCGCGGTAGCACAGCCGGCCACGGGAGGCAGGAGCATGCGGCACGACCGGCGCTGCTTTGGGCGGCTGGAGCAATTAGACCAGAGGTTGAAGAAGCACTACGGCCGTTGGATGGACATTGTACTGTGACTGGAGCTAGAATCGTTCATATTGACTAAGTTGACAAAGCCCTCCGTCCCCGTCAACTTAGTTGGCCCACAAGTCATCCTCCCACTATGGTGGGTCCCAGCTAGTAGGGATATTCATTTTTTTGTGCGTAATAAGGAGGCACTTCCTTGTGTGCGAAGATATAGCTGGTGGGTCCGACATGTCAGCGGGGGAACGCTTTTTTCACGAAATACAGAGGCCCTTCGGGTGGGTCCCACCTGTTAGGTGGAGGGATCATTATTTTGCGCGTACAGTCCACGGCCGATGGATGTCATTCGTCGACCATGTTGACCAGGCGGCGCCGAGAGCACCATGGCGGCGGACGATGACGAGGCCTAGGAAAGGAACGACACGGAGCCGGGGAAGACTCGGCAATGGTTGCCCACGCGGTGGGGAGTACGAGGGTTTACTGGTTCGGCTGCCGTCACCGGAAATTAACAGGAGGTGTGGGTGAGTAGAGGAATGGCCTGGCCAGCAATGAAGTAGGTTGGGGCAGGGCGGCCTGTTCAACAGCACAACCGACCACAGGAGGCGGGAGCAGGCAGTCCCACTGGAGCTGGTTTGGGCGGCTGGAGCAAGAAGATCTGATATTGAAGAAGCAGCACGGCCATTGGATTAACATCCAACGGTCACTGCTGCTAGAATCGTTTGTGGACTAAGTTGACAAAGCCAAAGTACATGTCAACCTAGTAGACCCACAAGCCAGCCTCCAAATCTGTCCCAAACAACATACTGCCCGAAATTTCTAGCCAGATTCAAATTAACTTTAAATCTAAATATACGTTAATTTAAATTCAACAAAATTTTACCCGCACAAAAACAATGAAATTTAAAATATCAAAATCCGAAAGAAAACATTATTTTGGAACTAATTACCTGTTTGCTGTATTTTTTCATTTTACAGCCCATTTATTATTACTTATAGCCCATTTCTTATTACTTATAGCCCATTTTCTAGGCAAAACTCCTCGTCTTGAAAGATTTCCGGCCTAGCAGGGCGTAGAAAAGCAAGTAGGCCTACGTTGGTTATTCTGCAAAAAACAGAATAGCTGGGTAGCCATTTTCAGAAAGGAAAAAAACAAACTGGGGTGGTCATGTGCTAAACATATGAAATAAAAGCCTAGGCTAGACGGGCCAGGGGTCCCGCACAACCCAGTTGATACCCTTCTCCGTCCCGAAAAAACAAAATTACTGCGCGCGCTGCTAGGTCCCTACTGTCATCCTCACCATGTACAGTCATCTCCTTATTCCTCTCGGTTGTTGACCATGTTGACAACACCGGAGGGCGGCGCCACGGCGAGCGAACCAAGGCGGAGGACGATGGTGAGGCCTCTGACGGGAACGAACAGGAGCCGGGGAAGATCACAGCCAGCCGTGGGAGGTGGGAGCAGGCGGTTCCGTCGGCGCTGGTTTGGCTTTGGTGGCTCGAGGAAGAAGAGAATGAAGAAATGCGACAGACGTTGAATGTCAATCCAATGGTCAAGGTTGGCACAATCGTTTGTTGACTAAGGGGATACCAAGTAGCATACTTTTTTATATATAGGAAGAAAACTGCGAGGAAAATGCGTTCGTATGCCGTCCTCCTCACAGGGAACGTTCGCCACATAAGTGACTAGCACCCTTGGTTTTCAACCGAGAGGTCTTGAGTTCGAGTCCCAGGAACTCTCAATTTTGTCCTCCTTCTTTCCTCGCAGAAAAAGGGAAAGAAAATCAAAGACTTGGGAAGGCGTACAGAACAAGCTAGTGTACCAGTAAAGAGACGTTGCCGAGTTTTAGAAAAAAGAAAGACGTGCTCTTGTAGTTGGTTCAAATCCAAACCTAGACTATGACTATATATGGTGTTATGCTACTCTGCAAGTAATGAAACTGACATATCCAACGTTCGCTTCTCCTCTTCTCTACTTACTCTGCCTAGCATCAGAAGCTCTGACTGCAGCAACCATGTCCGCTGGCTGCTCGTCCACCTGCTCTTCAGCAGGCAACAACCAGATATGCGCCAAGTCGCCACCCGTACCATCGCCTGTGGGTCTCATCACACCCTCGCCGGCACGCGCACCATAGCCGATTGCTCATTGCAGCCCGCTGCCGTTGGTGTGGTGCCACTGCTGCAAATCACGCAGAGTCATCCGGCGCGTCTCAACCACAATCCGCAACCCTGGCCGAGTCTTCTACAAATGCCCGAATCATGGGGTAATAATATGTTTAAGTGTTGTTCTGCTACTTTCAGTTGCTGATTTTTTTAATAGTTTGGTTGATGATTGTGACGCCCCTGATTCAATCGTACACTAATCATGCATGCAAACGTGCACAATCAAGATCAGGAACTCACGGGAAGATATCACAACACAACTCTAAAAACATAAATAAGTCATACAAGCATCATATTACAAGCCAGGGGCCTCGAGGGCTCAAATACAAGTGCTCGATCATAGATGAGTCAGCGGAAGCAACAATATCTGAGTATAGACATAAGTTAAACAAGTTGCCATAAGATGGCTAGCACAAACTGGGATATAGATCGAAAGAGGCGCAGGCCTCCTGCCTGGGATCCTCCTAAACTACTCCTGGTGGTCGTCAGCGGCCTGCACGTAGTAGTACGCACCTCCAGTGTAGTAGGAGTCGTCGTCGACGATGGCGTTTGGCTCCTGGGCTCCAACATCTGGTTGCGACAACCAGGAAGAAAGGAAATGGGGGAAAAGGGGGAGAAAAGCAACCGTGAGTACTCATCCAAAGTACTCGCAAGCAAGGATCTACACTACATATGCATGGGTATATGTGTAAAGAGGCAATATCGGTGGAATGAACTGCAGAATGCCAGAATAAGAGGGGGATAGCTAGTCCTATCGAAGACTACGCTTCTGGTAGCCTCCATCTTGCAGCATGTAGAAGAGAGTAGATTGAAGTCCTCCAAGTAGCATCGCATAGCATAATCCTACCCGGCGATCCTCCCCTCGTCGCCCTGTGGAAAAGCGATCACCGGGTTGTCTATGGAACTTGTCTGGGTGTGTTTTATTAAGTATCCAGTTCTAGTTGTCATAAGGTCAAGGTATAACTCCGGGTTGTCCTTTTACCGAGGGACACGGCTATTCGAATAGATTAACTTCCCAGCAGGGGTGCACCACATAACCCAACACGCTCGATCCCATTTGGCCGGACACACTTTCCTGGGTCATGCCCGGCCTCGGATGATCAACATGTCGCAGCCCCACCTAGGCACAACAGAGAGGTCAGCACGCCGGTCTAAATCCTATGTGCGCAGGGGTCTGGGCCCATCGCCCATTGCACACCTGCACGTTGCGAGGGCGGCCGGAAGCAGAACTAGCCCCCTTAATACAAGAGCAGGCTTACGTTCCAATCCGGCGCGCGCCGCTCAGTCACTGATGTCACGAAGGCTTCGGCTAATGCCACGATGTCGAGTGCACATATCTTTCCCACGTAGTTGGTTAGTGCATATAGGCCCGTGGCCAGACTCAGATCAAATACCAAGATCTCGTTAAGCGTGTTATTTTGAAGTAACCGCGGACGCCGACCAAGGACATGCCCACCTCTCTCCTAGGTGGTCTCAACCTGCCCTGTCGCTCCGCCACAAAGTAACGGTCGGGGGCCGTCGGGAACCCAGGCCCACCTCTACCGGGATGGAGCCACCTGTCCTTCCAGCCCCCACATCAGAATCACTTGCGGGTACTCAACGAGCTGACCCGACTTTAGTCACCATCTCTATAGTATATGTATGTATAGTACGGCCCAATAGTATAGCAAGGCAGACTGACAAGAATGTAGGGCCAATGATAATAAACTAGCATCCTATACTAAGCATTTAGGATTGCGAGTAAGGTATCAATGACTGTAGCAACAATGACAGGCTATGCAACAGAATAGGAGTAACCGAACAGTAACATGCTACACTACTCTAATGCAAGCAGTATAGAGAAGAATAGGCGATATCTGGTGATCAAAGGGGGGGCTTGCCTGGTTTCTCTGGCAAGAAGGGTTCATCGTCGATGTAGTCGATCACAGGGGTACCGGCAACGGCCTCGGTGTCTACCGGAAAGAAGTAACGGATGGGAACACAATAAATAACAGAGCAATCAAAGCATCACAAAGCATAACATGTCAATACGCGGTGCTAGGTGTGCCCTAATGCAGTGCGAGGTGATACCGGCGAAGGGGGGAAACATCCAGGAAAGTATTCCCGGTGTTTCGCGTTTTCGGACAGGTGATCCGGAGGGGGAAAGTTGCGTGTTCGATATGTTAGGGATGTGTGGCGGATGAACGGGCTGCGTACCGGATTCGTCTCGTCGTTCTGAGCAACTTTCATGTAGAAAGTTTTTCCATCCGAGCTACGGATTATTTTATATGATTTTCTAAGGTTTTAATCATTTCCTAAATTATTTTAATTCAAAAATTAAATGTTAAATTGCTATGGATACACAGAAGTGTACCCAGAGATGGACTTGTGTGGCTGACCAGTAGGCCCAATTGACTTGGTCAACTACCCAGTCAGCAGAGACTGACTGGTGGGGCCAGTCACCCCAGTCAGCATTGACCGTTGACCTGGTCAACCTGACAAGCGGGTCCCACTGTCATTGGCTCATAACTCTATTAGGTTAGGAAAACTTGCTTAATTAACAGTGAGGCCCATCTGTCACTGGGTTATATTATGCTAATTACCTAATTAACTAATTAATTAACTTACTAAATATTTTAATTAACACTTATTTTTGTTCATTTGTTTTTCGTTCTTATCCAGAAGCTGGGCCCGGTGGTCAGGGGCACAACCGGCCACACACACGCACACGCACCCACTACTGTGGGCGAGGCCGTGGCTGTGAGCCTGGTCGGTGGGTGACCGACGGCCAGCGGGCGCTGGGCGGGGCGGACACGGGGCATGGAGCGAGCGGGGAAGGGGCGCGGCGGCTACGGCGGAGTGCACAGGGGGCGTGCGGCGACGCGCGACGTCCAGGCACAGCAGCAACCCTGTGGACGGGCGAGCAGCGGCAGCGTAGGCACGAAACGACGGGTGAGACAGGGGAACAGGGGCGGTCGACGCGCTGAGCGTGGCGATGGACGTGCAGGACGATGGGGAGAAGGAAGCAGGTGGATGGGGTTCTCACCCCCGTTGTAGGGGAGTTCGTCGGTGAGGCGCGTTGGAGCCGTTGAGGAGGAAGACATCGACGAGTAGGCGACGGAGAGGACGACGGGGAGGCAGTCTGATGATGGTGTCCTGCGAGGTCCAAGCGGAGTGGCGGTGGCCGCGGCGTCTGCGGCCTTCGCGCGCGATCTTGAGCAAGGGGGAAGGGCGAGGGAGAGACGACGGGACGGCGCCGACGGGGTCCGACGAGCGCCTGGCGATGGGGGGACGGCGGGGTAAGCAGCGGGGTGCCGACGCCGAGGTTGTTACCCCATTCCAGAAGAGGATCGAGGAGTGGGGGAGCGAGGCGTGTGGGAAGAGTGGGGGGGGGGATCGATCCCGATCCAGGGGATTCGAGGGAGGGAGTGGAGCGAGTGGGGGTTAGGGTTTCGGTTTAGTGGGGTTATGGGGATATAGGCCAGGGGGTAGTGGGCTGGCCGGCCGGCTGACTAGCTAGGCCGGTTGGCCCAGGGGGGCTCCCTTTTTCCTGTTTTTTTCTTTTGTCTTTATTTA
Organism: Triticum dicoccoides; assembly: GCF_002162155.2. Classification (NCBI taxonomy): domain Eukaryota; kingdom Viridiplantae; phylum Streptophyta; class Magnoliopsida; order Poales; family Poaceae; genus Triticum; species Triticum dicoccoides. Next base: position 451,373,650 of record NC_041391.1, on the reverse strand, counting down.
TTTATTTATTTTTCCTTTTGCTGTTTTACTTTTAGTCTCATCTTATTTAAGTTTTATAAAACATAAAAGTTGTACCAAAATCAGTATTACTAATTATACCTTTGTTACAAAAGTTTAATCCCCTAAATAAAATACTTTAACATTTTATAATTAATAAAAGGCATTTATTATATTGGTTATGTTGTTGTTTCAGTCACATTTAAGCATCTAAACATTTTACAAAAGCGTGGTTTCTTTACCATAATTACCTATGCATTATTTGGCTCACTCTGAACATTTTAGTTTTAATATTTGAAAACTTTTATTGTTTGCTTGATGTTGAATTTTAATTCGAAGCGGTTTCGAACTAGCGCGAGATTAGCAACTGTAACCATCGTGACGTGGCAACATTAACAGAGGTTTACTGTAGCTTAACTACCCGGGCGTCACAATTCTCCTCCACTACAAGAAATCTCGTCCCGAGATTTAAGAGGTAGAGAGGGGGGGGGGGTCTAGTTACGAAAATGGATCTTCTCGACCTTGGTTGCTCTTCTTGAAGAGGTCGATCCATTACATTGAAGTCTTTATTCCTATGCTTCAATTATCATGATGAAGCCGACATCCTTCCTTCAAGATCTCCATCGTACTTACGACAAAATAAGGGGGTATTCCGGAAGAACGGATCTTTGCAAGGTTGACTATCTGGTCGATAACATCGGGGAAGGTGGCAGAAAGTAACTCTCGAGTTGAAACTTAAGAAAATATCGAGAGCAAAGTAAGGAGGTGTCATGGGAAGTTTCAAGCAGGTAGGCAATCGTTTGTTGCCTGAAACAAAGTGTGAAACGGGTCCAGAGCAACAAGAATAACTATTGCGTCTGATACCAGAGTAGATCATCTGTAGGACGGTGACTCGTGAATTACATACGAAGCTAAGTGCAAAGGATACTTCAGAATCAAGGATGTACAAGAGGGTCAGGTTTCGATCCTTTGGAACTGTGGGTTATGGGCCCACCATGTGGGTTAAAGGTAGGAGGAGCGGTGACTTCTTGCATGGTCAAAATAGCAAGGCAGGTCAGAATGTAGCCTGTCGATTATGTCGGCAACAACGTCGGTACCAAGGGCGAGGGACGAAGAGAACCATTTTCCTCTATGTTGAACGAGGCGGACCAATAGGCAAAGTTCTCGTCCATCGGTGGTTACCGAAATGTCGTCAACAATAGTAACAGGGTCTTACTGATAGAGTTGTACACCGAGGTGTTTACATAAGCAGAGAATATTACTGCTTAGATCATATAGATCACCAGAAACGTTAAACCAACCAATGGAAAGGAAAATATGATTATCAGATTAAACAGAACAATGGAAAGGAAAATGTGTTTAAACACATATTTCAAGGGTATATCCTTCCCAAGGACAAGCAGAGCATGATATCCATGTCAGGCTATAATGTAGAAAACTCTTTAGGGGAGAGAAATTTTCATGACATTGCCCATACAATGGTGTTTGGATAATTGAGCAAGAAACAATTAGCATTGGGATAAGTGTTCTTGTTGAAAATCGAAGTACCATAGACATGCTTCGAGATTGCATTGACATGGTCATCATGTGAAGATCAAACTTTGGAAACATAATGGATCCATCTGGAACAACTTATAGAATAAGTCTTACAATTTCCTCACGGAAGAATGACTAACCTTGCCAAAAAGGAAATTATAACAATAGGTCCTGCGGCCAGATGTGCTAGGCATGACATCACCTTACTGAGACATAAAAAAAGACCAATGTTAAAACTCTTAGAAATATGTTCCCACCATCATATCTGACCGAGATTCAAATCTGATTGGTGCAAGGATACCTCAGACTCAGGATGCCTGAGATGAAAAAGGTGTGAGACAATTTGACGCGACGGCGTTGCAAGATACTCGGGGAATGAACTATGGAAGCAAGTTCCGAATCATGAGTTCATCATTAAACCAAGGAGAGGATGAGGGGGTGGCTGATGAACTCAGCGACAGTCCATCGAGAGTCCCAAAAGATGTATTTCCACAATTAGGTGAACAAGGAGATAACATCTGTCAAATCAAAAGATTTAATGGTGTATGCTCAAGGAAACCATACACATTTAAGCATTGGTTGAAAGGTGCACCCGAAATATGGGCTGGGATGCACGATCAATGCCAGAATGGTGATTCAGCAACCAACACACTAAGTTGGATTTATTGTCCATTAACTCCGAAGCAATAAGGTTGCTAAGAATACTGAAGTCTCACGGCAGAGTTCATTTACTGGTATTCCGGTTAGAAGCAACACGGGGACCAAAAAGAAGGGTGATGGCGAGAGGCATAACAATACCCAGAATTCTTAAGAGGTGGAGTAATCCTTGCAACATCCTTGACATAAGGGACAGTAATACTTCAAGGTATAACATAACACAAACTGAATCGCAAGTTGCATCCTTAACAAGAACAAGTTTGTGATGAAAGGAAGGAAAATATGTTGTCGATGGTAACTCAAATTACTAAGGGACGAGGATGGCACTTACCATCATGAATTCAATTGATGCCCAGGAAGGATTCAAAATGTTGATGATGATCCCGGCAACTTTGTCGAGAGGTTTCAAGAAGATGACCGCTCGGCGATGACATCAAGTCAAAGGAATGCCGAAGCGAAAGGTTATTGGAACCACGAGTACGACACGAACTCAAAATCAAGCTTGTTGTTCAAGGCGAAATGCTATGACGAGGAAAATCGACATAAGCTTAGCTCATCGTTGAAAGTAGTGCTCCAGGAATAAGGACCAGGTAGCACAGTTAAAAAGTTGCACGATAAGGATATAGCCGACCAGGCTAGGAATGGCTTGATCGGCTACAAACTCGTACTTAAAGAAGATTACTAAGAGTAGTTGAACCATAGTGTGTACTCGGTTCAGTTATTGGTGTCTTTGAGTGTTTAATAACTCAGAGTCCATGAAAAATTGTAATCAGTGAGAATGTAGTACTTGATGAAGAACTCATAAGAAGTTATGCAGTTCCAAGATAATCTCGAGATACCAAGGGGGTAATACTCGACGACAGTCCAAAGTAGAGCTTGGACTGGGGTATTGCTCTATAGAAGGTAAGTGCTTAAACATGCACGAGAAATGGTATTTAAAGGAGATCATGGTCGGAACCACGATTGCAAAGGATCAATTCACAGATACCAGATGATATTTATTAAGGAAATGGTTATTATTTCAAGAAGCTTCCATGATAGGATCTACATCGTGCCCATGGGCATGAACACAAAGTTCAAGGTCGACTCCCACTTCTCTAATGCATAACCTTTCACTCACTTCTCGCCTTCGACGAAGTTGTAGTGTTGAAATTTTATCTGAAATAACATCAGTAGAGTATGACCCATAGTAGTTTTCGGGTTCACACAGATTAGAAAAGGCATAGGTTCGACCCATCAAGGTCTCTTAGGAACATATACCACAAACTTCAGGAGTAAGTAACACAAGCTCGAAAGCAGAGCATGTTCGACAAGGCAGAGGATACAATTTACGAAAGGCATTATGTATCCGAGAAAAGACTCACAAAGTTATTGAATACGAAGGACGTTGTCGGATAAAATCTGGCCACAAAGGTTCTGGTGTGAGTATCGGCACACAACCAGAGGAAGAAAGAATGCAAGGAGATCAGTTTATAAGAACAACTGACTAATTCAAAGCTCAAATGCAAAGGTATTATGATTTACAAATCAAGGGATCAGAAGCAAAGCACTGTGATTAAGGATGGGTAAGTTGAGTAGACTTAGGAGTACGATCGACGGCAATTTGATTGGTTGAGAACCAGCTCCTGTTCAAAATGACGTCTGAGTTGGAAGGGCGAATTCTAGGATTCATTGAGGATTGTGAGCAACCGCAACATATTGAATCAACGGACTGAAAATGATAATGACAAAGGATACCAATAAGATTACTAGATTATGGGATCAACCATAACGTAAGCAAGCAAGAATTTCAAGAGCAATAGGCTGCTGAGGATTTCCCGGAAGATCAAAAATTGTATTTCAAAGACTTTTCTGAAATACATGAATCAACTAGGGATTAACGGAACTCGGTAAGTGCAAGAAATTATCCGAAGGGGTATTCATGTGGCAAGGAACTGCAAGGCAGTAGCTCAAAGGATTCTCGGAACAAGGGAGAGCAGTTCAGGGCATCTTGTAAATAACAAGATGAATGGGATTAACTGCAAGAATGGCAAGTGTATGCAGTTATCCATAAGGACATAACAATGGTAGGGGATAGCAAAAAGCGGTGAGCATAAAGTCTTGAGAGAACATCGAAGAGTATCTTCGGAATCCTTCGGTGAACCAAGCAATCATCTGGAGTGAGGGACTCTCCGGGAGGAAGTAAGTACGAGAACCTAGAGTTAGCGTTGCTAAAATCATTTAACCCGAATAGAAGAGAGATCAGAATCCTGGAGTATAGATAAGGAATAAAAGATCCTAATACCACCGAATTGGCGACGTGGGCCCATGGGCCGCACAACCAAGTTAGTAAAACAATTTTCATCGACTAGACTCAACTTCGGCCAAGGAGTTGGAAAGGGGGATTCCTACAGGCAGTCGGCTCTGATACCAACTTGTGACGCCCCTGATTCAATCGTACACTAATCATGCACGCAAACGTGTACGATCAAGATCAGGAACTCACGGGAAGATATTACAACACAACTCTAAAAACATAAATAAGTCATACAAGCATCATATTACAAGCCAGGGGCCTCGAGGGCTCGAATACAAGTGCTCGATCATAGACGAGTCAGCGGAAGCAACAATATCTGAGTACAGACATAAGTTAAACAAGTTGCCATAAGATGGCTAGCACAAACTGGGATATAGATCGAAAGAGGCGCAGGCCTCCTGCCTGGGATCCTCCTAAACTACTCCTGGTGGTCGTCAGCGGCCTGCACGTAGTAGTAGGCACCTCTAGTGTAGTAGGAGTCGTCGTCGACGATGGCGTCTGGCTCCTGGGCTCCAACATCTGGTTGCGACAACCAGGAAGAAAGGAAAGGGGGGAAAAGGGGGAGAAAAGCAACCATGAGTACTCATCCAAAGTACTCGCAAGCAAGGATCTACACTACATATGCATGGGTATATGTCTAAAGAGGCAATATTGGTGGACTGAACTGCAGAATGCCAGAATAAGAGGGGGATAGCTAGTCCTATCAAAGACTACGCTTCTGGTAGCCTCCATCTTGCAGCATGTAGAAGAGAGTAGATTGAAGTCCTCCAAGTAGCATCGCATAGCATAATCCTACCCGGCGATCCTTCCCTCGTCGCAATGTGGAAAAGCGATCACCGGGTTGTCTATGGAACTTGTCTGGGTGTGTTTTATTAAGTATCCGGTTCTAGTTGTCATAAGGTCAAGGTACAACTCCGGGTTGTCCTTTTACCGAGGGACATGGCTATTCGAATAGATTAACTTCCCTGCAGGGGTGCACCACATAACCCAACATGCTCGATCCCATTTGGACGAACACACTTTCCTGGGTCATGCCCGGCCTCGGAAGATCAACACGTCGCAGCACCACCTAGGCACAATAGAGAGGTCAGCACGCCGGTCTAAATCCTATGTGCACAGGGGTCTGGGCCCATCGCCCATTGCACACCTGCACGTTGCGAGGGCGACCGGAAGCAGAACTAGCACCCTTAATACAAGAGCAGGCTTACGTTGCAATCCGGCGCGCGCCGCTCAGTCGCTGACGTCACGAAGGCTTCGGCTAATGCCACGACGTCGAGTGCCCATATCTTTCCCGCGTAGTTGGTTAGTGCGTATAGGCCCGTGGCCAGACTCAGATCAAATGCCAAGATCTTGTTAAGCGTGTTATTTTGAAGTAACCGCGGACGCCGACCAGGGACAGGCCCACCTCTCTCCTAGGTGGTCTCAACCTGCCCTGTCGCTCCACCACAAAGTAACAGTCGGGGGCCGTCGGGGACCCAGGCCCACCTCTACCGGGATGGAGCCACCTGTCCTTCCAGCCCCCACATCAGAATCACTTGCGGGTACTCAACGAGCTGACCCAACTTTAGTCACCATCTATATAGTATATGTATGTATAGTATATACCCGTGATCACCTTCCGAGTGATCACGGCCCAATAGTATAGCAAGGCAGACTGACAAGAATGTAGGGGTAATGATGATAAACTAGCATCCTATACTAAGCATTTAGGATTGCGAGTAAGGTATCAATGACTGTAGCAACAATGACAGGCTATGCAACTGAATAGGAGTAACCGAATAGTAACATGCTACACTACTCTAATGCAAGCAGTATAGAGAAGAATAGGCGATATCTAGTGATCAAAGGGGGGGGCTTGCCTGGTTGCTCTGGCAAGAAGGGTTCGTCGTCGATGTAGTCGATCACAGGGGTACGGACAACGGCCTCGGTGTCTACCGGAAAGAAGTAACGGATGGGAACACAATAAATAACAGAGCAATCAAAGCATCACAAAGCATAACATGTCAATACGCGGTGCTAGGTGTGCCCTAACGCAGTGTGAGGTGATACCGACGAAGGGGGGAAACATCCGGGAAAGTATTCCCGGTGTTTCGCGTTTTCGGACAGGTGATCCGGAGGGGAAAAGTTGCGTGTTTGATATGTTAGGGATGTGTGGCGGATGAACGGGCTGCGTATCCGGATTTGTCTCGTCGTTCTGAGCAACTTTCATGTAGAAAGTTTTTCCATCCAAGCTACGGATTATTTTATATGATTTTCTAAGGTTTTAATCATTTCCTAAATTATTTTAATTCAAAAATTAAATGTTAAATTGCTATGGGTACACAGAAGTGTACCCAGAGATGGACTTGTGTGGCTGACCAGTAGGCCCAGTTGACTTGGTCAACTTCCCAGTCAGCAGAGACTGACTGGTGGGGCCAGTCAGCCCAGTCAGCATTGACCGTTGACCTGGTCAACCTGACAAGCGGGTCCCACTATCATTGGCTCATAACTCTATTAGGTTAGGAAAACTTGCTTAATTAACAGTGAGGCCCATCTATCACTGGGTTATATTATGCTAATTACCTAATTAACTAATTAATTAACTTACTAAATATTTTAATTAACACTTATTTTGTTCATTTGTTTTTCGTTCTTATCCAGAGGCTGGGCCCGGTGGTCAGGGGCACAACCGGCCACACACACGCACATGCACCCACGACTGTGGGCGAGGCCGTGGCCGTGAGCCTGGTCGGCGGGTGACTGGCGGCCAGCGGGCACTAGGCGGGGCGGACACGGGGCATGGAGCAAGCGGGGAAGGGGCGCGGCAGCGACGACGGATTGCACAGGGGGCGTGCGGTGACACGCACGTCCATGCACAGCAGCGACGACGGAGTGCACAGGGGGCGTGCGGCGACGCGCGATGTCCAGGCACAGCAGCAACCCTGTGGACGGGCGAGCAGCGGCAGCGGAGGTGCGAAACGATGGGCGAGACAGGGGAACAAGGGCGGTCGACGCGCTGAGCGTGGCGATGGACGTGCGGGACGATGGGGAGAGGGAAGTAGGGGGATGGGGTTCTCACCCCCGTTGTAGGGGAGTTCGGCGGTGTGGCGCGTTGGAGCCGTTGAGGAGGAAGACGGCGATGAGTAGGCGACGAAGAGGACGACGGGGAGGCAGTCCGGCGATGGCGTCCGACGAGGTCCAAGCGGGCGGCGGTGGCCGTGGCGTCTGCGGCCTTCGGGCGCGATCTTGAGCAAGGGGGAAGGGCGAGGGAGAGATGACGGGACGGTGGCGACGGGGTCCGACGAGCGCCTGGCGACAGGAGGACAGCGGGGTAAGCAGCGGGGCGCCGGCGCCGAGGTTGTTGCCCCG
>NC_041391.1:451359494-451365288 GCF_002162155.2 Triticum dicoccoides | reverse complement strand
ATCCAGAAGGGGATCGAGGAGTGGGGAAGCGAGGCGTGTGGGGAGAGTGGGGGGGATCGATCCCGATCCAAGGGATTCGGGGGAGGGAGTGGAGCGAGTGGGGGTTAGGGTTTCAGTTTAGTGGGGTTATGGGGATATAGGCCAGGGGGTAGTGGGCTGGCCGGCCGGCTGACTAGCTAGGCCGGTTGGCCCGGGGGGCTCCCTTTTTCTTGTTTTTTTCTTTTGTCTTTATTTATTTATTTATTTTTCCTTTTACTGTTTTACTTTTAGTCTCATCTTATTTAAGTTTTATAAAAACATAAAAGTTGTACCAAAATCAGTATTACTAATTATACCTTTGTTACAAAAGTTTAATCCCCTAAATAAAGTACTTTAACATTTTATAATTAATAGAAGGCATTTATTATATTGGTTATGTTGTTGTTTCAGTCACATTTTAGCATCTAAACATTTTACAAAAGCGTGGTTTCTTTACCATAATTACCTATGCATTATTTGGCTCACTCCGAACATTTTAGTTTTAATATTTGAAAACTTTTATTGTTTGCTTGATGTTGAATTTTAATTCGAACCGGTTTCGAACTAGCGCGAGATTAGCAACTGTAACCATCGTGACGTGGCAACATTAACAGAGGTTTACTGTAGCTTAACTACCCGGGCGTCACAATGATCTTCCAATTTGATTCGTGCAGAAAAGGGAAGATTCATGTGATTTGTATTTCTGGTAAGTTGCTGATGTGGGGGAATGCAACTACACTGATTATTTGGTTAGCCGAGGAATCCCAATACCAGCAGGTTGGGGTGTTGGACAAGTAATTGAAGGAACAGCAGAAGAGGAAGATGCAAAGCAGAAGGTTAAAGATGCAGTTCCTCTGATCATGGCCAAGCAACAGCTGCTAAACGGCCTTGATAGCAATGAGGATATGAAAGAGCTTGTGAAGATAATGGGCAAAATCGATGTGCTCTGTAGGATGATTGTCTCTTTATTTGCAGTGTATGTAGCACTCGTGATGTATTCAGTGGCTACGACATGAGCACTTTGCTGAAACTAGTAATGAATGAAACCTGTGTAGCAGGCTGGGCGTAGTGTTGTGAACACCTAATGATTTCTATTAACGGAAATCAGGGGGTATCCCCTTCTGCTCATATAAATAAATAAATAGAAGAGGACCTGTCGGGTCAGCTTTGTTCTCATTCGAAGACGTCGAGCAAATTGCAGTCCAACAGCAAACTATGTCATCAAATTCAAGTTTCACAGCCAAATATGAGTACAACTAAACAACAATGTCATCATGTTTTAGTTGTCATACAATCACCAAACACAAATCAGCATACATAACAAGTGATGTTCTCACAGCAAAATACTAAACAACATGTTCATCAGGTTTCAGTTGTCATAGCAAACACAATTTCACATAGTAGATAAAAAAACATCTTCTGACAGGCAAATACGACAAAAGCAATGTAATCATCATCCGTAGCAGCTGCGTCAACATCTTCGCCATGTGTATCAGTCTGAATCGTAATTCCCCATGGTGTCATCTTCTTCTTCGTCCTCAACGTCCTCGAATGTTGGCTTCTTCTTGATCAACTCTTGTATGTCCATAGCATGACAGGCAATCTTTTCGCTGGCGTCATTGACGTGATGGTTCTCAAAGATATTAGGAACATCTGTGTTATCTTGTACATCAGGAGTAGTGTAAGCATCATCTTGTTGTGCAACTTCATTAAACGAATTCCTCTTCTCAAACCTTTGCAATACTCTCCAGTCATCGCTACATACAAATGTGTCTTCCAAGAAAAATATCTGTGTTGCTTGATTTGCCAAAATAAAAGGCTCGTTGGTCTGGTACGCCGCCTTGACATTGATGGATTTGAAATAATCATCAGCTCTGGGTTTTGTGATCCTGGAAAACAGGTTATACCAACGACAGCACAACAGAACCACACACCGATGATACTCGAAACTGGAGATATACTGCAACTGAACAATGTCTGTTATGTTAGCATACATATCAGTTGTCTCTTTGTCATACGTATCCGTGCTCATGATGGCATTGTTTTGTGTCTTCCTGCATTCGTCTCATGCAAGGGTGTTGTAGCGCACATCTCCAACAACGCAAGATTCATAATGTCTTACCCGAGTATCCAGACCCATTGCTAGTGAGTAAAGGGCATCATCAACTGCCTGCCCATCCTCCCGCATCTTCTTAACCTATGGTTAGAAAATAGACAAGCTGATCATCTTATGTACTCGATATATTATAAAAAATAAAAGTGCACTTCAAAAGCTTACATGGTTCTTGAACCATTTCGAAAATCCTCCCATAACCAGTTTGTCAATGTTTCTTGGATTTTGCGGCAATAACTCCTCTTTGTAGATGCTGCACAACATAGTGATCGAGTCAAACATCTAAATGTATAAGAATGTGCTGCAAGTTTAGTAGATTACAATGTATAAGCTGCAGTACTGCACTTACTTGATATAAGGTAGTATCTCAGGACAGTTATTCAACACATACCAAACCATTTTGTCCAAATCTTTAGGTTTGTCCTCTTGTCAACTCTTCCTTGTAACTCGAACAGAATAATCGAAAACATTGAGCCCGGGATTGTCTTCACCCACCTCTTTGCTAAGCTGATCAGCTGTTTCAATGTATTTTGAGCAGAATGTCAACGCTTCTATAGCAATATAGGCCTCTGCAATGGAACCCTCAGGTCTAGCTCTATTCCTAACATAGCCCTTGAAAGTGCCTAGCCGCCTTTCAATAGGGTACATCCAGCCATACTGTACTGGACCTCTAAGTAGTGCCTCATCAGGTAGATGAACAGCCAAATGCACCATCACATCAAAGAAGGCTGGAGGATATATCTTCTCAAGGTCGCATAGGATAGTTGGTATCTTGTCTCTAAGGCGCTCCAAAGCATCTATCCTGATATTTCTATTGCAGAGTTCCATGAAGAATTGTCCCAACTCTGCAACTGCTCTATATAAGTCAGGGCGGCCCAATCCTCTAAGGATAACAGGTAAAACCCTTTGAAGTAGGACGTGGCAGTCATGAGTTTTCAACCCTTGTACCTTGTTTCCATCTGCACTGACTCTCCTTTCAGGGTTGGAAGCAAATCCATGTGGGAATCTCACACGTGACAGGACCTTGCAAAATTCTTTTCTTTTTACCTTGTCCAAGACGTACACAGTTGGTGCCATATCCCGTGGTTTACCTTCATCTTGCACATGCAAATCCTTTCAGAAACCCAGGTGTGTCAAATCAATCCTAGATTTTAAGGTATCTTTTGTCTTGCCTTCAATATTAAGAAGTGTGCCGATAACGTTGTCAAATATATTGTTCTCGATGTGCATCACATCAAGATTATGCCCCAAATCCAAATCTTTTCAATACTCCAAGTCCCACAAAGTGGACCTGCGAGTAAACAATAATCTCTCTTCTACCCTGCCACGCTTCCTTTTCCCACTACCATTACCAGGATGGTTTCCTGGTGTAATATGCCTGACCTTCTCTAATTCCACTTGCAACTCATCGGCGGTGAGCCTCTTTGGCGCATCACGATTTTCATGCTTTGCATTGAACACATGTCTTCGGTATTTTCTAGGATGCGGCTTGTCCTTGGCAAGGAAACAGCGGTGTCCAATGTAACAGATCTTGCTAAGTATTGCGTATGACAGCGGATTCCTGTCGCAGCGAACACATGCATTGTAACCATGTGTCATTCGCCCTGACATAGTGCCCAAAGCCGGATAATCATGGTGCACCAAATTATAACAGCATGCAGAAAGAAATCAGCTGGTGGGCTGCTATATAGGTCTCGAGTGAGAACACCCTTCCATAGCTGTTGAAGTTCCTCCACAAGAGGCTCCATGAACAAATCAAAATCCTTTCCAGGACATTTTGGACCTGGGATGAGCAAGGCCATCAGGTACTTTGATTCTCTGGTGCAGACATTTGGAGGCATGTTGTAAGGGATAACAAGCACTGGCCACATGCCATATGTGGCGCTCTGTTGGACAAATGGGTTAAATCCATCTGAAGCTAAGCAAAGTCTAATGTTTCTTGGATCAGCAGCAAACTCTTTGTGTTTATCATTGAAGCTTTTCCACTCACTACCATGAGATGGATGGCTCATCACATTCTGATATCTATACTCCTGGTTCCTAGAATGCCACAGTACATCCTCTCTTGTTTCAGCATCATGAAACAACCTCTGCAATCTTGGTGTAATTGGAAAGTGTCTCAGAACATTATGAGGAATCCTCTTCACAGCATCGCCATCTTTCCATCTTGATGATTTGCATTTCGGGCATTCACTTAAGTTGGCATAATCCTTCCGGAACAGAACACAATTATTCTTACAAACATGGATCATATCATATCCAATTCCAACTACATGAAGGAAATTCTTCATTTTACTGTAGGTGTGTGGCAGCTCAGACGCATCTGGGAAAGATTTGCGGAAAGCAGCCAACATTGCATTGAATGATTTGTTGGTCATCCGCTCAGATGTCTTCACCTGAAGAAAGGTGACCATAGCTAGAATACTGACAGGTTATTTCCTGGGGTGACAGCAGCATTGCATTGTTCCAACATGCGGGCCCACCTTTTTCTTCTGCAGGTGAGAGTTCATGGAATGCACGAGCATTTCGTAGCATTGTTTCAATGTTGGTCAAACTCACTGGCTCCGCCACCACCACCTCCTCCTCCTCTTGCACCTCCGTGGTTCAGGCAGATCAAGATGGTGATCTGCTACTTCCACGTAATCAATAACATTGACGTTCAAAGCTTCACCATGATGAACCCACCTAGTATATGTGACCGACATCCCATACAAGTGTAGATGATTTTGCACAGTTGACTGAGGTCTTGTAACTGAATTCATACAACTGCCACACGGGCAGAGCACATCTGATTTCGGACCACCGTACTCAGCTCTGATAAAGTTCATGAAGTTTTCAACCCCCTCGACATATGCAGCGGAGAATCTTTGAGCAGAAGTTATCCAAGTCCTGTCCATCTGTTAGACATACAAATTACTTCTTCTACTAGATATTACAGGAAAAACAAATATGCTTTTTTATGAAGTCCAGAAAAAAATACCTAGGTCGATGTATAAAGCTATGGCAAGATTTGGACGAGCAGATCTAAGTAACGAAATATATGTAAAGCTAATTCAGCAAACATATTTGAGTGCCAAATTATGGCAGGCTATTTCAGCAGTCAATGAGGCCGAGCACACAGCCATCAAACTATCAAAGGTCATCGCAGCAACAAAGATCGAGTATAAAACGGTGTAGAGCTATTTCACCTAACAGATTGGCTACTAGACCATGGCAATCTATGTCACAATAAATATATGGCAGGATATTTTAGCAACTAATCGGCCTTGACATGCCATCTCAAGTAAGCAGATTGAGTACAGAACATGGCAAGGAAGCTTCTTAAGCAGAGCATATTGACAGTAAACTACTTCGGCAAACAGTGAGATTAACAGCGTCTATCAGCTAACATTCAACGCTACACCGACATGAACGGGGCCTCAGTCTAGAATGCGCATACCATGGGAGAAGCTGACCACCGTGCATCTCCACACGAACGTCGCCAGCGGTGGCGGCACTGACCGCCATGCGCCTCCACAAGAACGTAGCCAGAGCTGGCGGCACGGCTAGAGGACGGCAGTCTACGAGAGCGTACTGTGGGAGCGAGAGGATCGCCGAACCGCGGCGCCGACGTATTGGCGCAGCGGGGAGGGCGGATTTGGCAGAGTGAATGGAGTGGAGGGG
>NC_041391.1:451350735-451359287 GCF_002162155.2 Triticum dicoccoides | reverse complement strand
GGGAGTTTGGCGCATGGTCGGTTTCTCCAAGTGCAGTCCCACGTGTCAGTGAAGAGGCAAGCCGAAGCGCGTTCCGTTTGCGTGAGTCGTGTGCAGGACCGAACGTGTGTGGGGTGCAATGTGACCGAGACAGGAGTGCTGTGAGTGTACTGCCTTTTTTCCTTTTAAACTAGGTGCTTCGCCCCCTAAAAAAATGTGTTGCTTTGCACGATCCATCGATACTACTACTAGTAATCCGGTAATCCCGACTAAAACGACGCAGTCGGGTCTTTTCCCGCGTGATATGCTGGGAGGTTGGCTTAGTTGGGTTTTTTAGGACGAGTAATGCTACACCTACGTAATCCCAGTTACGTAATTAACGTAATGTGAAACATGTGAGCTGTTGATTGTAGATTGGGGGGAGGGAGGGGCCCACCACCATGAAAATCAGGGGAGGAGAGAGAGAGGAAATTTACGTTAACCCTTTCGTAGGTTCTCGTAGATGTAGAAAGATGCGAAATGTGTGAATGTGTAGTGGACGTACTATTGGAGTCCCTAAGATAATTTGTGTATGTATAGACCCTATGTGTTTATTTTACTTCGCATGCTAGATTTGTCTCGGTTCAATAAAAAGTAGAGTTGGTGATGATGGTGTGCCTGTCATCCCGCAATATAGTCCGTCCGATCTATATCTAACGGATAGGAAGGAAACTATGACAATTTACCCGCACTCCTCTCCACATTTGCAGATAAGGTTTTCCCTCGTTCATCCTTTTCTCCCACAAGATCTTGATCTTCCGTGCAACGCACAGGCATCTTGCTAGTACTCCTACAATATGTATATTATTGTGAAAGTTCATATACACCGGCTGAGATTAATGCAAACACGACAGATTTTCATTACATTTCGAACTTTTATAGGACAGAAAAATAAAAGAAACCCGACCCTAAACCTATTCTACGGCGGCGACCGACATCCTCCATCTGCGATCTCTATGTACGGGGGCGGGGTTCAAGACCCGTGAAGTGAAGGTGCGGTCTCCGGCGAGGAAGAGTAGAACACGGGATACGGACCGGCCAGTTGGCACACCATGCCCTGCCGCCTCCCATGCCCTACTCATCCTCGGAGGAGTCCCCGACCTCGGCGGTGCCGGATGTTGGACGACGGCAAGTAGGACGCATGGCTGACGGTGCTCCCATCGTCGGCCGCCAGCGTGGCCACCGCTTGTGCTGCCGCGTCCGCGTCCGGCTACGCCGCTATTGTGCCGCGAGAGGCGACTTGAGTGAGGGCGGAGACCTCGAGCTTCATCCCCAAAGACAAGCTCTCCCACAGAGCGTTCACACTTGCGGTCATGGCGGATGTGGTGCCAGGTAGGAGGAAGATGCGTTATGGTGTGGAGGTTAGCTGGGCGTTGCCGCTTTAAGTAGTGCATTCCGGTGAGGCCAAGCGTCCGGGTGTGTCATTAAGTCGCCGGAGTTGGTTCCTCAGGCACCGAGCCTCTTAACAACGACATACGAACGGACGGCATGAATGCGGGCAGCTGGCGCCGGCTGGGAACGCATCGCGCGACGATGCGAGGGATGAGGGTTTTGGTGTGCCAGGGTAGTCAGTTGCGGTCGTGGCAACGTTGGAGATGCCCTTTGCTCCATGTGATCTCCGCATGTCATTGAAAAAGCAAGACGACCCAGCATGGTCTCAGGTCCTGAGGATGCAGTTGTCCGCGCTACACCACTCCGCGGACGCGTCGCGGCGCACCATGCATCCTCGACGAGCTGGGTGTTGGGGTGTGTTTGGATTGTGGCCAAAGTGCACCTTACCAACATTTTGGTCATGACCCAAAGATTGGTCTTTGTTTGGATGGTTGCCATTTTTTTGGCATGCCAATGAACTCTAGCCAACTCTAGTTCATTTTTCTTGCCAATGTCAGCCAAATTATGGGCAACCAATACCTCAACCAAAATTTTGGTCATGACCCAAAGATTGGTCTTTGTTTGGATGGTTGCCATTTCTTTGGCATGCCAATGAACTCTAGCCAACTCTAGTTCATTTTTATTGCCAATGTCGGCCAAAACATGGGCAGCCAATACCTCAACCAAAATTTTGGCTACCCAATGCTTTGATGGGGAAACCTTGGGCACAAACCAAACGCCACCCTCGACACACTGAAACCGACCGTGTCTAGCAACGATATGAGCGTGTCACTTACCGCGGTCGCCGTGTCCAGAGGCGGTGCTGGAGCTGCGCCCCGTTGTTGGCCCCAACGACCCACATGAACGGTTGTCGGTGGCGAGGAGGTCGTGGGCCAGCTCCTCCATTGGGCTAGTCTGCGCTACGTCGTCCCGACGGGTGTGCCCCACATGTCGGTTTCCCTGTTTTCCTGGCCATATTCGAGCGTCAGTGCACCACGTTGCGCATTAGGCCTTTCACTATGTAGGCCAAGCGAGACAACTTATTGTTTATTTGAGCTATTCAAGTATAATCATGTGGCGTTTGCTTATTTCTCATTCCTCTCCAACCCTCTTCTCCATTGATCATGTCGCCCTCCAGTCGAGTACATCCTCCCGCATGCCTCATTCGAACATTCGCCGAGTATCATTCGCATGTACCCACCCTAGTCCTCTTTCAATAGATCTCCGGACCCCGAGATGAAATCAAGAGGGAACGAGTGGGGGCACGTGATACCTAAGGCGGATTCAGAATTTTGAACCGGTGATCATAGCATCCGCAAATCATATATAAAGGGTATTCAATGTTCGTTTCGTTTTTGAACGTACAATATACTCCCTCCTATCCTTTCTAGTTTACATATAAGTTTTATGTGTAGTCAAAGTATCTCTACTTTGATCAAAAAGGTATCAACATTCAACAACGCCCAATCAATATTGTTAGATTCGTACGTACTCCTAGATTTGTACTCGCGATGGTTTCCAATTTGACTGTTGACAAGATTAATAGTACATGAGATGTATAATGTGAAAATTATATCATTGGAAACTCCTTTCACATACGAATTTGACCGTATGCTTTGTGTAAGTTGCATGTCATATATTATTACTCTAACATTTGGTCAAAGTTAGCCTCGAAAAACGCATTAGACCTTGTATGCTTTGTGTAAGTTGCATGTCATATATTATTACTCTAACATTTGTGTAAGTTGCATGTCATATATTATTACTCTAACATTTGGTCAAAGTAGTATAGTGGGAGTGGATCCTCTGACGTAGGTATCCCTACCTTACCCTCCCTTTCGGTCACTTACTGGCGGACCACATGCTTGCTAGGCCCCGCATGTCAGTTACTCAATGGGTTCGGCCACGTCAGGGGATCCTCATCCGTAGTATACTCCCTCTGCTTTTATTTACTCCGCATAAAATGGAGGGTGGTATAATAAATGACGCGGGCGGGGGAGGGGGAGGGACGTCGGTTTGCTCTCAACTGCGGTCCCACAAGCGAACGAAAATGCAAGACGAAGCGCGTTCCATTCGGTGAGCGACGTGGAGGGTCCAGCGTGCCGGGCTGCAACGCGAACGCGACAAGAGTGATGTACAGTCAAAACTGATTGACCGGTCGTCACCGGAACCACTATTCACACCAGAACCTTCGCTGCTCAGCCTACACCAGCCACTGCCCTAAAACCACACTAAATCTCCAGCTCATTCCCCCACCTTTCGATCCTGTAGCCCGCATCAAGCGTCCCCTAGTTCGCCGGAAAGCCATGGTGCGCCGCAAGATCACTTACTACAAGATGCTGACGCTGGAGCGCCACGCAGAAATCGCGGCGGCGGTCGGTGCCACAGACTTCCGTTCCCAAGCTCACTTTTGTGGCGGGCCAGTCCCTGAGTTCTCTGGAGCCAAGCTACAAGGAGGAGGAAGCCGATCCAATGTTCATGGCGGAGGTCGCGGCACAGAAGGCCCCCGATGGGTATGAGACGATGGACGTCGACTTCGTGTCGGCGGACCAGCGGTTCAACATGGCGATACTAAAGGAGGACCGGGAGGCAGAGGCTCAACTCGACGCGGAGCGCGCGCATGCCGCTGCCATCGAGGCTCTCCTGCAGGCGGAACCGTATGTCATGGATGTGAACCGGGCAGCGGAGGCTCAAGTTGAGGCAGAGCGCGCGGATGCCGCTGCCATCGAGGCCCTCCTGCAGGCGGAACTGGACGTCCTGGACTTGAACCGGGCGGCAGAGGCTCGACTCGATGCAGAGCGCGCGGATGCCACTCTCATCAACGCCCTCCTGCAGGCGGAAACGGAGGTCCTGGACTTGAACCGGGCGGCGGAGGCTCGACTCGACGCGGAGTGAGTGGATGCCGCTGTCAATGAGGCCCTCCTACAGGCGGAACCAGAGGTCCTCGACTTGAACCGGGCTGTGCTCTCGTCCATGCAGAGCGCCTGCACGCTCCGCTTGAACGAGTAGCTGGAGGCCGAGGACAACCACGGTGCAGAGACACACGTCGGCTGGTTCGCGCCGGCAGCCAAAGACGGCCAGGCCATCTCTTTCCGCGAGCAGTGATAGTTTTTCTTTATGTTGTTGTTTTTATGGATCTTTTGCTGTGTAAAAACATATATTTGTTATGCAAGTCGCCTGAATTGGGTCAGTCTACCTTTTGAGGCGGTTGGATGAATATCCTACGTCTCCTAACCCTTCTTTCCTTCTTCCTCACCTCTCTTCTTCCCCAACAGACCACCGCACGGGCCGTACGGATACTCCCCAACATGCGGTTAAATAAACATACTCTATGAACGAAAATTATGTGTCAGTGATAGGATGGCTGAGTTTGGTTTGTTCACATGCGACAACACGTGTCAGTGAGGGTGCGTTCCCTTCGTTGGGTTTGCAGCGTGCAGGAGCGACTGTGAGGGTGCGGTGCGACTGCGCCGTGCAGGAGAGCTCCGTGTGAGGGTGCGGTGCGACCGCGATAGCCGTGCGCAAGTGTACCTCCTTATTTTGAAAACTTTAGGCAAGCTTGGCAAAAATGTGTGGCGAAGTTTGGCAATGCAAGGCCTAGACCCAAACAGGATAAGTACGTACGTACTAGGAGTACTAGTGTTAAAAAAGAAAGGCGGGGTTTTCCTTCACGGGATTTAATCAAAACAAATCCTCGTTTCATGTGTCAATTAATGCATATTTTTTTCTCCAAAGACCAAAGAGCTAACCATCTCACTCCTCATCACTTGATTAATGCAGCGCCATGCAAACCAACCTTCTCACTTCCGCATGCATGCAGGGGATATTAATGTCCTTGGTTGCTAACCCATCAATTTTGCCTCGATTAGTGTTAGTGGCCCTTTGCAAATTGTAATTTTGATATACTGACCTTGTGTACAAAAAATGGAGGTAGTAACTATATTTGACTGCCTTCCCCATTGTGGTGACATCGACGATATCTTTTTGTGTGTGTGTGGTTTGGCGAAGTGCGTTTGACGGAGAACACCATTGAGAGAGACCACGGTAAGTCATTCGCAAGTGCCGCCTGCAAGCCGAGACAACCGCCTTATTTGCATCCAGGAAGTTATTTACTAGTACTACTAGGAGTACTAGTGCGGTGAGATGGTTTCTCGAAGAAGACGATGGAGAAGCGGAGTCAGCGAAGAGTGAAATGATGGTTGCTTCGTCCGTGCTTTTGTGATTTGACGCCTCACTGCTTTGTGATTTGTGATAGAAGGGACAGGGGAGTAGACTCTGTGCTCTATACTGTACTACATGCGTCCAAGCATGGGAGAAAGAGGAGAGACGTTGCATTTTTCTATTCCTTCAATCAATCAACCAGGGAGCTTCGGTTCCATCTTTTTGGCTTCGGCAACACCGTCCACAATGGTTCCCATGATGCCAAAAGCTATTTTCACATTTGGCTACACATTGTGATGCCCTTAACCATACCACTTGGTTTTGCTCCTGTGTGCTATCTATACAAATCTCAATTATATTGATCTAAAAAATTATAGAATCAAGATTAGTAAAAAAGGAGGTGGTTTTGCCGCGCGGATGGCGGGGGAGGTTTCTTATTTGAGAAATGCTACATCCACATAATGGTTTACGTAAAGTTACGAACTGATGTAATGTGGGACTATTTGATTGGATTAAAGGAGAGGATTAGGCCCACCCCACCTGAAAATCAGGGGGGCATATATAGATTAGATGGAAAGTATACGTAGCAGCTACGTAGCCCTTTGTAAGTCTAGGATTAGGCTTCTTATTTTTGGAGGATGTTGTCCTGGCGGTTTGCTAACATGCGGTCCCACGTGTCAGTGCTTTACCAAGCCGATCTGCGTCCCACATGAGGTAGAACAACGGCAGAAGCAACACGTGGTTAAGTTGAAGAAGATGAGGGAGAAGCGGATTCAGCAACGAGTGAAATGATGGTTGCTTCGTCCCTCCAACTTCTTCTTTTTTAGCATTATTACTTTGTCCCTCCAACTTAACTGCAGGAAAGGTGCAGCTTTGTGATTTGACGCCTCATTGCTCATTACTACGCCGGCGCCATGACTGGGGTGCTTCACCCCGGCTGCTCTGCACTGTATTCCGGTATGGCACGTGGACCCGGTAGCTTGATGTCCCACATGTCAGCGGAAGGGACTAGAAGATTTTTGAAAGTGAGCGCTCCACTCTTACGACAGAGGAGTAGACGACACGACGGCCAAGTGAACTGTCACTTGTACTGTATAGTACTATAGTTTTGTTGTTTCGCACGATCCATCGATACAAACCCGATTAAACAGGAAAGGGCGGGATTTTTCCCACGCGGTAGATGATATTGGCCATACATTTCAAAGGCAATTTTAATATATGCAAACTGAATAATTATAAGTAACAATATGATATCTAGTAAAACTAAAAACACATATGATTTATTGTGTTAGAGTGTAGTAGTAGTGTTGTATTGCATAGTTGTTAGATGTAACATGCGAGAACATGTAGAGATGTAGTTTTGGAGGGCCTATAGAGAGAAAGCGTAATACGGTCACCGAACTTCAGAACAAGCTGATTACGGTCACTATATACATTCTGCGGTGATTATACGGTCTCACAGTTCAGCATCGGATTGCATTCTGTTGACCGACCAAATAGTCTGCGTGGCGCCATGTTGACTAGTTAAATTGACCATGTTCCTTGTGGGTCACACCTATCAGTTCTCATAGGGAAAACCTCAGATAAACACAAATTTACGCAGGCACGACACGGCTCCAACCCGTGTGCGGGAATCACCTGGTTGTGTATGTGTCTGTCAGGGCCTGATGTGTGCGCATGCACGTGTAGGTTGAGCACTTGAGTGTGAGAGTGTGTGTTGGTCGTGTGGTGTACTGGTGTGTGCATGCATGCGTGCGTGTGTGCGTGTGAGTGTTGCGTGAGTGCATGGCTGCGTGTGTACGTATGAGTGTTGCGTGCGTGCGTGGGTGCATGTGTTTGTGTGAGTGTTGCGTGGATGCAGTTCGTTGCATGCGTGCGTGTGTGTATAATCACCACACCAGCTCATGTGTATTAAAACAGACGGCTCAGCATACCAATACAAGGCCACCTTGTCCGCTGTGCCCGCGGTCATGACTTCGAACCACCGTCCAAATATTTTGTTGTTGTTTGTTTTTATTCTTACTAGCAAGATGCCCGTGCGTTGCAAGTAACATCAAGATGCATTTCTATGACTTGTTTATCTTGTGAGAGAAAAGGATGAACAAGGGAAGGCCTTATTTGCAAATGTGGAGAGGCGTGTGGGTACCTTTTTGCAAAATTGCCATAGTTTCTTTCCTATCCGTCAGATATAAATCGGACGGCCTATATTGCAGGATGGCAGACACACCATCATCACCAACTCTATTTTTTATAAGAGTTTATTTTATGTATTTTATAAGAGTGTAGATGTAGAGTAGATACGACAGGTGGGCATGATGGTAGTGAGATAATGTGATGCAACACTAGAGGTGCCACGTGGAGCATTTAACTGGTCAACTAGTCATGTCATGAGCAAATACAGAGTTGTACGGTGAGCCCGTGACTGTATAATAACCACTAAACATAAATGGTGACTGTAATGAGTGGATTCTGAAGTCCAATGTACGTATCGTGCTTTCGCTTCAAATACAATGATCGTCATTGCATATATCGCGAGAGAAAGATGAAACATGCATGAATTTTCTGGGGGCTTACTTTTAGAGGACCTGGAGATAGTTGTGTGCATACGTGAAAGGGGCGTACAGGGGGGGGGGTATGAGATGGAGAGAGAGATGCTCTTCGTTTCTCTTTATTATGACTAACTTTGTATATAGTATAAAAATATACAAATTCACAGTGCGGAATAAATATCATTGTGGGCACCATGCAATGCAAATTAGCGTTCGTACTCCTCCATATAACTTTGTAATGTTGTATATATGTAGAAACTCTAAAATATTTTTTTGGCCACACTTTATTCAAAAGGAATGTTGTATGCGAAATAAACGTGAAGAGAGGGCTTTTTAGATCAATGGGGTACGTGATGTAACATGTGTGAATGTGTAGTTGATGCATTTGGCGGGGCCTAGAGAGGTATGTGTGTGTATTACGTATTCGAGAGAGGCATGGATAGAGGGGCCGAC
>NC_041391.1:451314914-451350558 GCF_002162155.2 Triticum dicoccoides | reverse complement strand
CCACACTTTATTCAAAAGGAATGTTGTATGCGAAATAAACGTGAAGAGAGGGCTTTTTAGATCAATGGGGCACGTGATGTAACATGTGTGAATGTGTAGTTGATGCATTTGGCGGGGCCTAGAGAGGTATGTGTGTGTATTACGTATTCGAGAGAGGCATGGATAGAGGGGCCGACGGGGGGGGGGCGTGGGAGAGATAGCATGAGAAATGAGAGTGGTCTAGAGAGAGAGAGATGAATATGACGTCACAACAAGAGATTCCATTTCCTTGAGTGTGTATATGCAAGGGGGGAGGGAATAGAGGCACCAGGAGAAATTTTCTGTGTGTGTGGTGTTTGTGTTGGTATGTGTGGGTGTGAGAAGATAATGAGACGTGTAGGCAGAGGGTGTGTCAACGCGTGAGGTCCGGTGGGTCGAGGTGAGGCCCTTCGTTCGGTTCCATCCTACGCCACATTGGTCGGCCCGTGACGCATTTAGGAATACCCATGGATGACTAGTCGTACAAGACAAAGATAGCAGAATTGTGAAGGAGTCTGTGTCCACTGACAAAGCCGGCTAGGATTTGTAACCCTAGGTTCTCGGACTAAGGTAACCCCTTTATCTCTGATATTACTATTCATCCAACCTAACTTTAAGGGGCATCCTATAGAATGCTCTGCTAGAATCATACTCGTCGATTAGGAAGAGAGGTGTGAGACAATGTGTGAGAGACAGACGTAAAGATAATGTGCGTACATGAGACACGTAGGCAGGTCCATGTATATAGAAAGGGTCGATGAGGATTGTGCGTGTGTATGTTTGCGAGAGGAAGAGTGCTTGTGATAAAGGTTAGTGAAAACAGTTGTAAATGGTTACAAGAGGGAGGGAGGGTTATATCTAGAGCATGTGTGCGAGAAAGACACCTCGGGAGAGAGTGTGTGAGCATGTGTGAGAGACCACCAATGGAGAGTGAAACTACACGTAAAAGACTGCTCTACACATTGATTAAAGATATAAATTGTATCCAAATATTAGGATGGGGTCATGATATTTGCAATTCGCGTAAGGAGCGGTCGTTGATCCATCAGACATATAGATTCTATCGAATTTGAGCATGTCTATGTTATTATTTGACACAATTGATCCACATAGTTAGTATTTTGAACTCCAGACAATGCATCGCTTTAGCAATCGAATATAAACGTGAGTATAGTTCATGTTGTGTGTGTAAAGCACATTATACATACGAAACTTACACAATGGACATTATAAATAGCTACCTATGAACTAGCATACATTTGAATTCAACTTAAGGTGGTTTAAAAAAATCGAATTCAACATGAAGTCCATTCAATTATTTGAAATTGATATCATGGCATTTGTAAACCATACCTAAATTATGGGGGCACCAATCTTTGCTCTTATTTTGTACATAATAGCATATGTAGTCGTGTACAAAATAGATTCAAATTTAGCTCCTCCATTCCAAAATAATCGTAGTTATAGGAATTTCAAGTGTAAAAATTTCAAAAAGAAGCGGATAATTTAATGAGGTTTTCAAACATACAAGGTCAAATATAACGTTGTCTATTTAGGTCAATCCTCATAGTTCAAGAGTACTCTAAACGTGAATGCTTGTGTTTCAAAATTTCGAACGAAGCGCCAAAAGAGCCTCTACTCGCCCGAAACCGCGTGAGACCAATGTTTGGTAGTACAAGGAAATTACTTTTCTAATAACTCTGACCCGTGAAACCTACCAGCCTGACGTCCAAAGGTCTAAACCGGGGTAGGTTTGTAGCTTCATCTAGATGTCACGCAACCGCCTCCAAAAAAACATTCATACACAATGGCCGCCTAAGCACACATGCGCGCGGACGAAATCGCTCCCGCCCACTATTTGGGACACCTGGGATTACCATCCTACCCCCGACCCGCAGTAGGTCCGAAATTTAAGAGGGGGGCAAAGTTTGTACTTCCCCAAATTTCAAACAAGCGCATCCCATCTTCTGTTCAAAAAGCCAAAAACAAGCGCATCCCAGACCGAAACATGGTTCCCCCCTACCCATCCGATTCCCCATTCGCACTCCATGGGCGCCAAAACTACCTCTCCACCAGCCGCGAAACCCCGGCGTCTCCGTCCGCCACCCCATCCCACCCATCAACCGCCGCCCTCCTCCATCACGCCGGAGCCGATACCCCGACATCGTCGTCCACCGCAACCTCAACCGCAACGCCCTCCACGGCTAGTAGTTGAAGCCGAGGCCGAGCCGTCCGTACCTGAGCCAGTTCAACCACGCTGTCCTGCGCCTCACCGCTGCCGCTCCAACTTTTCCACCGTCCACCGCACCGAAGCTATTCCTGCTACGCCGTCCTTCGCCGCCTTGGATCTGCTTCTCCTCCGCCGACATACGACCACGGCAACACAGTCAACAATTTGGCCATGGGTTCATCCAAGCCTGCACCCTCTAGAACATCGGTTTCCCCGGTAAAAAGAAGAAGATCGGCGCGACATGTGGAGGTGACCACACCAGCAACCGAAAAAGGTAATCCTCTTCCCTTATTCGTGCAAATCTTACGTCTCTGCTTGCACAGTATTCATCCCACAGAAGACACTAGTTGACCGCTTCTTCTTGATACTAGATGTTCCTAGTAACCCGTGATGCACAAGGTTTCTCCTCATATACTATTTCACCTTAGCTAGAGGTCTGTCGCCCCCCTGAATTTCAATTTCTGGCAAGTTGACTCCCAATTAACGGAAGCATTCCCCGGCATAACAGGCGCTAGTACGCCTATTACGCCGGGGAAGCAGCGACTTGGTGTTTATCTTAGGGGCGTGTGCGGCTTAGAGCTACTGGCGCCCGATCTGGAGGTCGGCCGGGATTAAAGGGATGGCCTGGGGGCGCTGCCAAGCACGGCGGTGGTGTGAGGTCGATGGGAGGGCGGGGCGGCGGAGGCAGGGGTCTGGGCCGGTGGTCGCTAGCGGTTCGAGAAAGATCGTCAACAGTGACTGGCGGGAGGTAGACGAAGGCCATCTACCCGTTCCTTATAGATCAGACGGTTCATTAAAAAAATCGACTGACCTATTTATTTTCAGTCGACCATTATCTTAGATATGACCACATGTGGTGGTGTGTTGGAGGAGTACCTGCATTTCCTGTGCTCGTATATTACAAAATCATACGGAGTAGAATCTAATTTTGTTTGCCATGCAATGTTGTAGAGCTATAATATGTCTCATGTCATTTATTTTTCAGCCACTTGCTATCTGCTACTTTTACAGTGCACTAGTTCTGCACACACTTCACCCATACTCTCACTATTGTGTTTTTATGCAAGGGTATTTCAGAGTCTGCCGAAAGAGAAGCAACAAAGAAAAGAGAGAAGTCGCGCCAGCTTTCTTCGCGGGTATGCACGACATGTTACAACGCTATAAGGGGTGCAGTATCAGCAGATGGAGACGGTAAACGTAGCTCTGGAGTTGATGACCTCGCTTGCAATGAACCACCATCCCAGGTGCTTGCTTTAACTTTGCGGTGTCATATGTGGTTGCATGTTCCATATGGTGCCTAGCTTGTATTCTAAAGGCCGAAGTCGGTAAGATAAGGAAAGGTATTTTTTTACATGAACCACCATCCCGTGAGCACCAGAAGACAAATAGCTAGTCAGGGCACTGGCCGAGCCAGTGACAAGCCCAGCAAAGATAGGCATCACCTGGAAGCCAACTAAAAAGCAGCGATGGTGGTGAAGCAGCCCGCCTCCCACCAGGCTCTCATGTCCTAGATGATCATGCTCACCACTCCAGCCGGATGTCTAGCTTGTATTGCTTCCAATTTGGTTAAATTGCATCTGCTTAGCTTACACATTATACCTTTGAATATGACATGCCTTTCTGTTTTTGGTACATACTAGTACATATGTGTATTAACCATGTTCTTACATCAAACTAATGTTCTTGTGTATCCCTCATCAATCACTTATGACGAGGCAGGCAGGCAAGGGGACTACTCCTCATTTAAAGAATGCAGCGTAAGCCTCCCGACATGATTCTCAAGAAACAGAAATGCTAGATGAAGATAGTGAACGTAGCTCTGTAGTTGATTACAGCATTTCCCCTACACTAGCATCGCAGGTGCTTGCTCTAACTTGGCAGCGTGATATCTGGTTGCATGTTGCATATGGTGTCTAGATTGTAATTCTTCCAATCTGGTTAAACTTCATGTGCTAGTCGGCTTAGCTTATACATTATACCTGTTAATGTGACATGCGTTGACTGCCTTGTCTTCAGTGCTGTCACCGTTGTTCCGTCTCTTGTGTTTGTTGCGCCATGGCTTGCCATTAGTATCGCGGCCATCCGAAGTGCCGGAATGTGGTGTGGTGCCGCTGCGAGCCAACCAGCTATCCTCACTCACACAAAAGCGGGTCATTAGTGTTGTGAGAGCTGCCATGGACTTGGGTTTTTCCTGGCCGAGGTGTCGAGCGAGCCACTCGTTACGGATATTATGCTTGAAAGCCGCCAAGGCTTCGGCGTCGGACAGTCGACTATTTGGTTCTTTTTAGTTAGGAACCGAGTCTAGAATTTCCTGGCTGACTCTCCGGGCTGTTGAGGAATGTGGCTCAGGTCATCAGCATCCGGTGGTCGCACATATGTGCCCTGGAAGTTATCAAGGAATGCATCTTCCAGGTTTTCCCAACTGCCAATGGAATTTGCTGGCAGGCTGTTTAACCAGTGCCGGCCTGGTCCTTTGAGTTTAAGGGGGAGATATTTGATGGCATGTAGATCATCTCTGCGGGCCATGTGAATGTGGAGAAGGAAATCTTCGATCCATACTGCGGGGCCTGTTGTGCCATCGTACGATTCGATGTTTACGGGTTTGAACCCTTTTGGGAATTCATGATCCATCACTTCACCAGTGAAGCAGAGGGGGTGTGCGGCGCCTCTGTGCCGGGCTATGTGGCTACGCAGGTCGGATTGGTCTGGGTTGCTGTGTTCGGCCCGGCTTGAATTGTTGATGATATATCCGGCGCGATGGTCATCGTCGCGCGCTGGGGCACACCCCCTCGATCCGTAGATCGATCTTGGTTGTCCTGCTTTGTTTTCCAGAATATCTTGCAGGTCTTGCCTGTTGCCCTGAGCCGTAGTGTATCAGCGTGGGGGCACGGGCTGGTATCCGGGCTGATATCCCGTTTTATCCCGGCCACGGGGTGGCCGGTCAGCCGTTTGGCGTTCGAGTCCATATTCCTCGGCTGCCAGGACTTCAGTCCATCTATCTGTGAGCAGATCTTGATCAGCTTGGAGTTGTTGCTGCTTCTTTTTCAGGCTCCTCGCAGTGGCTATAAGCCTGCGCTTGAAGCGCTCCTGCTCTACGAGATCATCAGGCATGCCAAATTCGTCGTCGCCGAGGCTAATCTCGTCTTCGGAGGGGGGCATGTAGTTGTCCTCCTCCGGGTATGCGTCCGTCGCCTGTTCTTCTGGGCTGACCTGCTCATCTTCCTGTTCGGCCTGCTCGAAGGCGGGCTGGTCAGGGTCATATTCTTCTTCGGCACCATCCGGATTATTTTCGTCTCCGGGGCCGGTATTGCTGTGGCGGGGCTTGGAGCGGCGCCGACGACGCCCAAGCTTTGCTCTTTTTCCCGAGGGGTTATCCTTCGTTGCCTCGTCGCCATTGGTTTCCTTCGGAGTGTCCACCATATATATATATATCGTATGAGGAGGTGGTCGTCCACCGCCCTGTGAGCGGTGGCTCCTGTAATTCTCCTACATCGTCGTCCATACCGTCGATGTCTTCGGAGTCGAAGTCAAGCACGTCGGTTAGATCATCGATCGTGGCAATGAAGTGGGTGGTGGGTGGGCAACAAATTCCGTCGTCGTCTGCTCCCCACTCAAGCCGGACATAGTTCGGCCCAGAGTCTCCTGACAAAGAGAGAGACTTCAATAAGTTTAGCATGTCGCCAAAGGGCGAGTGATGAAAGACGTCCGCCGCGGTGAACTCCATCACTAGAGCCCAACCAGGTTCGGCGGGCTCAGGGACGCGCGGACTGGCACCTACAATCAGATATGAATCCGGGGGTCCGGAGTCACGGGTTCCCTCAGAAGTGAGGCGTGTGTTCAGCTCCATCGCTGATGAGGGTACGACCTGCGGGGCGGGGTCCAGCCCTCCGTCCTTAGGCAACGCAACCTGCCCCAGATTTAAACCCGAGGCTTCTGCCGGGGTGATATCCCGAGCATCATCTGACAGCAGGTCTAAACCATGCTCATCGTGACTATTCGGTGCTCCTGACGCTAGCCCGAATCCGTCGAAGATAAAGTCCCCGCGAATATCCGCTGTGTAGTTCAAGTTTCCGAACTTGACCTGGTGGCCGGGGGCATAGCTATCGATCTGCTCCAAGTGGCCAAGCGAATTGGCCCGCAGTGCGAAGCCGCCGAACACGAAGATCTATCCGGGGAGAAAAGTCTTGCCCTGGATAACGTCGTTGATGATGATTGAAGGAGACATCAAGCCTGATAGCGATGGCACAGAGGAACTCTCAATGAAAGCACCAATGTCGGTGTCAAAACCAGCGGATCTCGGGTAGGGGGTCCCGATCTGTGCGTCAAGGCTGATGGTAAGAGGAAGCAAGGGACACAGATGTTTACCCAGGTTCGGGCCCTCTCGATGGAGGTAAAACCCTACTTCCAGCTTGATTAATATTGATGATATGGGTAGTACAAGAGTAGATCTACCACGAGATCGTAGAGGCTAAACCCTAAGAGCTAGCCTATGATGGTATGATTGTAATTCTGATCGGCCTTCTAAGGACCAACCTTTCCGGTTTATATAGACACCGGGGAGGGCTAGGGTTTACATGGAGTCGGCTACAAGAAAGGAAATATAATATCCGAATGGCCAAGCTTGCCTTCCGCGCAAAGGAGAGTCCCATCCGGACACGGGCCAAAGTCTTGAGTCTTGTATCTTCACGCTTCAATAGTCCGGACGTTGTACACAGTCCAGCTGTCCGGATACCCCCTATTCCAGGACTCCCTCAGGTGGGGGGCGCGTCCCCTCCCCCTGGGTGCGCCCCTGCCTCGTGGGCCCCCTGGAGCTCCACTGACCTCAACTCCAACTCTATATATTCCCTTTCGCAGAGAAAAAAATCAGAGAGAAAGTTTCATCGCGTTTTACGATACGGAGCCGCCGCCAAGCCCTAATCTCTCTCGGGAGGGCTGATCTGGATTCCGTTTGGGGCTCCGAAGAGGGGGATTCATCACCGTCGTCATCATCAAACATCCTCCATCACCAATTTCATGATGCTCACCGCCGTGCGTGAGTAATTCCATCGTAGGCTTGCTGGAGGGTGATGGGTTGGATGAGATTTACCATGTAATCAAGTTAGTTTTGTTAGGGTTTGATCCCCAGTATCCACTATGTTCTAAGGTTGATGTTGCTATGACTTTGCTATGCTTAATGCTTGTCACTAGGGCCCAAGTGCCATGATTTCAGATTTGAACCTATTATGTTTTCATGAATATATGTGAGTTCTTGATACTATCTTGCAAGTCTATAGTCACCTATTATGTGTTATGATCCGACAACCCCGAAGTGACAATAATCGGGATACTTCTCGATGATGACCGTAGTTTGAGGAGTTCATGTATTCACTAAGTGCTAATGTTTTGGTCCGGTACTCTATTAAAAGGAGGCCCTAATATCCCTTAGTTTCCATTAGGACCCCGCTGCCACGGGAGGGTAGGACAAAAGATGTCATGCAAGTTCTTTTCCATAAGCACATATGACTACATTCGGAATACATGCCTACATTACATTGATGAACTGGAGCTAGTTCTGTGTCACCCTATGTTATAACTATTATATGAGGAATTGCATCCGACATAATTATCCATCACTGATCCAATGCCTACGAGCTTTTCACATATTCTGCTTTGCTTATTTACTTTTCCGTTGCTACTATTACTATTACTACAAAACTGCTATTGTTACTTTTGCCACTGTTACCATTACTTCCATACTACTTTGCTACTAAATACTTTGTTGCGGATACTAAGTTATCCAGGTGTGGTTGAATTGATAACTCAACTGCTAATACTTAAGAATATTCTTTGGCTCCCCTTGTGTCGAATCAATAAATTTAGGTTGAATACTCTACCATCGAAAACTGTTGTGATCCCCTATACTTGTGGGTTATCACCAACTAGATTGATTTTTCTTGCAATGGGAAGATGTGCTTTGTGATGGGTTCGATCTTGCGGTGTCCTCACCCAATGACAAAAGGGGTAGAGAGGCACGCATGTATCGTTGCTATTAAGTATAAAAAGAAGGGGTCTATTCCTACGTGAATAGATCTTGTCTACATCATGACATCGTTCTTATTGCATTACTCCGTTTCTCAATGAACCTAATACACTAGATGCATCTTGGATAGCAGTTAATGTGTGGAGTAATAGTAGTAGATGCAGGCAAGAGTCGGTCTACTAATCTTGGACATGATGTGTATATACATGATCATTGCCTTGGATATCGCCATAATTATATGCTCTTCTATCAATTGGCCAATAGTAATTTTTTTACCCACCTATGCTATTTTCTCGAAAGAAGCCACTAGTGAAATCTACGGGCCCCGGGTCTATCTTTTATCATATTGTTTTCAGATCTATTATTCCAAAAACCCAAAAATACCTTGCTACACTTTTTATTTATTTGTTTTATTTTGTGTTTTTGCAAGATCTATTTATCCAATCTATCACAATTTTATCTATCTCATCACCGAGGAGGGATTTACAACCCCTCTTATGCGTTGGGTTGCAAGTATTTGTTCTTTCTGTGCAGGTACCGTCTACATAGTGTTGCTTGGTTCTCCTACTGGATTGATAATCTTGGTTTCATAACTGGGGGAAATACTTACCGTTATTGTGCTGCATCATCCTCTCCTCTTCGGGGAAATACCAATGCAGATGCAAGCAACCAGGAAGAATTTATGGCGCCGTTGCCGGGGAGACATCATTAACATCTATCAGGTACTAATGTCTACTACGCAACTTTATTCTTGTAGACTCATGTTGGGCCTCTAGGCGCAGAGTTTTGTAGGATAGTAGCAATTTTCCCTCAAGTGGATGACCTAAGGTTTATCAATCCGCGGGAAGCGTAGGATGAAGATGGTCTCTCTCAAACAACCCTGCAACCAAATAACAAAGAGTCTCTTGTGTCCCCAACAACCCAATACAATGGTAATTTGTATAGGTGCACTAGTTCGGCAAAGAGATGGTGATACATGTGTAATATGGATAGTAGATATAGGTTTTTGTTATCTGAAAATATTAAAAACAACAAGGTAGCTAGTAACAAAAGTGAGCAAAACGGTATTGCAATGCTTGAAAACAAGGCCTAGGGTTCATACTTTCACTAGTGCAAAATCTCTCAACAGTGATAACATAACTAAATCACATGGTAATCCCTCAACGTGCGACAAAGAGTCACTCCAAAGTTTCTATTGGAGAATGTAGGACAAAAACATGCATCAACTGAAAGTGCAACTGTCCCTAGGTGGTTTTGGTAATTCCTAACAACATATAGCTCATTGAGCTAATATTATTCCAAGATAAATATTTCAGGATAAGCTCAATGAATGGCATCGCATGGATGAGAAAAGTGGACCCCTCAAATGCTAAGGATAAAAGGATTGGCTCAAGATCAAAGCTCAAGACTCTACATTTTATATTTTAGTGATCCAAGATCACATTGGGTCTATAGGAAAAGCCAATACTATCAAGGAGGGATGAGGTGTTGCTTAATGAGGTTCTTGCTTCATAGTGCTTAGTGATATGCTCCAAAACCCTCAACTACTTTCCCACATACACATATGACCTAAACCAAAAGTCAAACTCGGCCCCACCGATTCTTTCTATCGGGTGCCACCGAGTTCAGATGCATAGCCACTGCCACAAACCCTAGGCATATCGGTCTCAACGATAGGGATCTCGGTCTCACCAAGATGGGATTGTAATCTCTCTGTTTCCCTTCGTAACATTTCAGTACCACCGAGATGAGCGATCGGTCCCACCGAGATTGCAATGTAAACTCCCTGTTTGCTTTCCGTAACATTTCGGTCCCACCGAAATGAGCGAACCGGTCCCACCGAGTTTACCTGACCAACTCTCTGGTTAACTTATTACCAAAATCGGTCTTACCAAGTTTGTGTAATCAGTCTCACCGAGATTACCTTATGCCCTAACCCTAATCATATCGGTCCTACCGAGTTGCATGTCGGTCCCACCGAAAATCCTAACGGTCACTAGATTTGCTGAATCGGTCTGACCGAGTTTACCAATTCGGTCCCACCGAGTTTGGCAAGTTGTGTGTAACAGTTACATGTTGTGTGGAGGCTATATATACCCCTCCACCTCCTCTTCATTCGTAGAGACAGCCATCAGAATGAACCTACACTTCCAACTTGCATTTTCTGAGAGAGAACCACCTACACTTGTGTTGAGGCCAAGATATTCCATTCCTACCATATGAATCTTGATCTCTAGCCTTCCCCAAGTTGCTTTCCACTCAAATCTTCTTTCCACCAAATCCAAATCCTGTGAGAGAGAGTTGAGTGTTGGGGAGACTATCATTTGAAGCACAAGAGCAAGGAGTTCATCATCAACACACCATTTGTTACTTCTTGGAGAGTGGTGTCTCCTAGATTGACTAGATGCCACTTGGGAGCCTCCGACAAGATTGTGGAGTTGAACCAAGGAGTTTTTAAGGGTAAGGAGATCGCCTACTTCGTGAAGATCTACCACTAGTGAGGCAAGTCCTTCGTGGGCGACGGCCATGGTGGGATAGACAAGGTTTCTTCTTCGTGGACCCTTCGTGGGTGGAGCCCTCCGTGGACTCGCACAACCGTTACCCTTCGTGGGTTGAAGTCTCCATCAACGTGGATGTACGATAGCACCACCTATCAGAACCACGACAAAAACATCCGTGTCTCCAATTGCGTTTGAATTCTCCAAACCCCTTCCCTTTACATTCTTGCAAGTTGCATGCTTTACTTTCCGCTGCTCATATACTCTTTGCATGCTTGCTTGAATTGTGTTAATATTGCTTGACTTGTGCTAAGTTAGCTAAAATCTGCCAAAGACTAAAATTGAGAAAAGGATAAGTTTTATTTGGTCAAGTAGTCTAATCACCCCCCCTCTAGACATGCTTTTGATCCTACAAGTGGTATCAGAGCTTGGGTCTCCATTTGCTTTGATTTCCATAGCTTTTGGTAGTCATAGCCTTGGTTTCACAACCTAGGAGAGTATGGCGTCTAGCGAGGGAAATTATCACCGTAGAGGTCCTTACTTTGATGGTACTAATTTTGCTAGTTGGAAGCATAAGATGAGAATGCATATTCTTGGACATAACCCCGCCGTTTGGGCTATTGTGTGTATTGGCTTGCAAGGTGAATTATTTGATGGGAGAGAACCGAACCATGAAGCTAGCGCGAAAGAGTTGAAGATGCCGCAATACAACGCTCAAGCTTGTGATATCCTCTTCAACGGATTGCACTACAAAAAAAATACACTTCCGTGATGATACGTGTTTGTCACAGTAGGTCGCTGACGGTGTCCTGGACTAGGGGGTACTCACCACGTCGTCTCCCGATCAGTTGGATTGGGCCGAGGACCCCCATGGCCGTATACTCATGGGCCAGTCCGGACAGCTGCCGCATACAAGGAAGAATCAACAAGACTTGGCGATCAAGACAAGGACTCCTCCCCCACCGGCGTATTCGGCTAGGACTCTTGTTATCCTAGGCCTCTGGTGCATTATATAAACAGGGGGCCAGGCTAGTCGATAGATATACAACAACAATCATACCATAGGCTAGCTTTTTGGGTTTAGCCTCTACGATCTCGTGGTAGATCTACTCTTGTAATACCCACATTATCAATATCAATCAAGCAGGACGTAGGGTTTTACCTCCATCAAGAGGGCCCGAACCTGGGTAAAACATCGTGTCCCTCGTCTCCTGTTACCATTGATCCTAAGACGCACTGCTTGGGACCCCCTACCCGAGATCCGCCGGTTTTGACACCGACATTGGTGCTTTCATTGAGAGTTCCGTTGTGTGATCGGCGAAAGGATCAATGGCTCGACTGCAGGTCAACTGCGACGTCGGCTTCTTCGTCACCAGCTTGACTGGTCACCTTGGCTTGACCGAGGACTGCGCCCTACCTCTGATCGTCATGTTCGGATGAAGGCCTTCATCAACACCAACTCCAATATCTATCAAGATCATGGAGGAGTCATCAATGGAGCTCGGGGGCTCAACGTCAACATTGCCCTCAGGCGACCGTGCTGTTTTTCTGGACAACAAACTTGTATCCGCTGCCACCGCCTCCTCGAGTGTCGCCTAAATGATTACTTCGGTGGAATTATGCGGAATTAAGTCTACAACAACCCTGCAAAAATTTCGTCGAGTTCCGATGGAGGAATCTCCGGCAATCTCCGATATATCGGAGCCCTGTTGAATCTGGACGAGAATCCGGACGAGTTTAGGGCGTGGTGTCCGGCATCTAGCTCGGATGTCCTTTGGAAGATCCAACCGTTGATTTGCTACAGAATTATCATATCTACCACCTGCCAAATATTCAGCTCGATCCGACCGTCCAAACTCCAGGAAACTTCCGATTAGTGCGTCACTTTTTGGATCTACTTTCTGCGCGAGAACGAATCCGACCCGAATTCATCTTCTTTATGAACGGGATCTCGTACATCCTTTTTGAAGGAAGTTTTCATATGGGGTGTTGTGTTTTATTCTCAAACACATCCCAGTAGTATTAAAAGTATTCTTGCAATACAAACTTCACCGTCGCGCCGGTGTCAAACCAGCCCGACAAACATCACTCCACGGCGGCCGACCTGCATTAGACACGTCGTCGCTTTGTTGAGCCGAGCTCAATTTCTTCGGATCATCATCTCGGCAAGCCGAACGAGAGTCCGGCATCACGAAGGATAAATCATCACCAACATCACCGCCCCATGGATTACACGGAGCAGGCATACCGGCATCGCTGCACGGTCGCTTCATCAAGCCGGCATCGACCACGTCACGACCTGCATCGGCAGGGCCGCGCTATTGCTTCTTCAAGCTGGTGTCCATCACGCCGACCTACTTCGACATCTTGGCTGGACCGGGGGCTTCGCCATCTCTTCATCAACCTGCTCCGGACACTTCGGCGTCACTAGCCGACTAGGCAATGGGTGCGCGGATCGAGTCCCAATTTTGGGAGTCACCTTCCTTCAGATTGCTACAACAAATAAACTAGGTGTTATTAATCCTAGTATTTCTTCTTGCTTGTTTGGGTTAATTTTTCCCAAGGAATTATTACTCTGGTTAGTCCATCATATGTACACAGGTCTATCAAATACTGGCCGCATTATCGACGGTCGCATGATAGTTCGGTCAGTTTCCGTACATAGTCCGGCGAACGCCGCATCCGGAACTCGGACCGACCTATGAATCCAGGCTTTGCCACGCCTTTATTGCATTACGCCGACGACCTGCATCGACATCGACTTCGGTGCCAGGAAAATGATCCAGGCGGACTATATCCTTTGACGTCACCTCGGTGGACGGGGGGCTTCGTCAAAACTTCATTACCCCGTGCCGGGGACTTCGGCATCACTCTGCCGTCCTGCATTGACTGTGCTATGTCACCACTTCGGAGTGCCGAGCTCCTTGCTCCGCCACCTCGGGACCGGCTTGGAGGATGGAACCTTGTCCCGCATCAAACTCGGACCACGTCGTCAATACCGAACACATTAACCAGCTAAGTTGCCTTCATGCTCAAAGTTTTAAATTTCTAACTTGTGTTCGGTTCGACCAAGAATTATACTTTTTTGTAAAAAAGTTGCTTGTAAAAATTTTCCTTGTCGAAACTTTGTTCGCACACACTTGATGCGCTACCCGCGCTCATTATACCTGGGGGCTTCTTTAACAGAAGCTTATTAATATGGGCTTTATGCCCAACACATGTGTCACACTTTCGCATGTACCTTTTATTCACCATTATATGCATCGATATGACTTAAGTTTTGGCCAAGCTGGGTTGCCTGGCTCCTGTGCTTACCCCTACATTCCCGATTGTTCGGCTAGGTGGTAAAGGGAGCACCTCTGCGATTGTTACTGCCGGGTCAGCCGGATGTGTACCTCAGACTGGGTGAAGCCGAAAGCTAGTGTTCCTAAGGGAATATTCGGTCGGTGAACTAAAAGATGATTTTTAATTATTTACCCATCTGCCCCCAGATGATTTTATGCTTTCATAGCAGCTTTGACATGCACTTTAGGGCATGCATCCCAGCGGAAGGAACCCTTAATGGAACTATTCTCCCTGGAAGATGTTTCTTACTACCCATGTAATATAACATAACTAGTTGGGCACTTGTCTGATACATCACTAATGACCCCTACGCCTTGTCTCCATGCATACCACGGTTCTTATATAACCACGAAGGTATTCGGACACACTCCGGACTATTGGGTCCTGAGGTCGAAGCGAAAAGGTCCGCTATGACAAACGATCTACAATCCGGCTAGAAGGCATTCTACATGTCACCTTACATTATATAGTCAACTTTTACCCAAGTCACTTGGGGGCTCTTATGTTATTTGAGCCATTTCATAGTAAGTGTTTTTCTTCTTGGTCCTTGCAAAGTTTTTTATTATTATTTATCACTCCTTTTTTCGACCCAAGTGTGCGGTCACAAGCCGGGGAGCCTAATTTCTCTCTCAAAGCCGCTAGAGTTTAGTTTGCTAAACTGGCCTAGTAAGAAGTACTCCATCTCCGGGATAGGAGGTTGAAGCCGTAGGCTGACCCGCTTGAAGTTTTGAGATAGGATGTGTCATGTTAAAGCACGGCAGAAGCACCTTTTTTTTCTAAAGTCCAATTTTCGGATTGGCACCGAACACTTGATCTAGTTCGGACATTAATCTTTTGAATAAGTTTTTTGGCTTTTCGAGCCCATGGCACTT
Source organism: Triticum dicoccoides (assembly GCF_002162155.2). NCBI lineage: Eukaryota > Viridiplantae > Streptophyta > Magnoliopsida > Poales > Poaceae > Triticum > Triticum dicoccoides. The sequence continues at coordinate 451,335,576 of NC_041391.1, read as the reverse complement.
TTAAACTATTTGTGTGTTTTCAGCACAAGTCTCGCAGTGCAACGCCGGACACCTTTAGAGATTCGGCAAAAACATTCTCGGATATTGCTATATATGCATCAGTTTCGAATTGTGTCTTTGGTCAATAGTTGGGTTGCCCGGCTCCCGCTCTTGCCTCCTACGTTCCGCTTTGTTCGGCTAGGTGTGCAAAGGGAGAACCACTGCGATTGTGCTTCTAGCTCGCATGGTCAAGCACCTCAGTGGAGAAAGCCGAAAACTGACTGTCACAATAGGTGTAAACTGGTCAGCGATCTGATGACTATATTAAATGACGGGCCATTCATTGGCCGAAGTGTTTCTGCCTTGACCTCGACTGTCGCCGAACACTATTGGGGGCTATTAACTGGCCTCCCAAAGTAAATCCTCGATATTTTGCTCTTCCATTGGAGCAGAGGTTTCATGATCATGCTTAGCATGACAACCCAAAGAAAGGAACCGATAGCGGGCCTATTTTCTCTGGAAGACATTTCTTCTGTTAAAAAGTAATATAACATGTCTCTCCGCGTACCTTTGTTTATAAAATCGTATGGCCAGATTGCCTTGTTTGTTGTAAATCTTTGCCCTCATAAAGGCTTTATAAAGTAGGACAAACACTCCTCGGCTATTGGCCGAGGAGGTGGAAGCCGATGGTCGGTCAACAAAGTTTTGTACAATGCGGATCCGAGCATTAATGACATAAAGTACTTTGATACATAGAGTCATTACACATAATTTAAGATTTTACTATGGATATCGATCCTTAATTCGGCCTCCCGTGCCCGCATTAAGGCTCGGGGGCTACTGGGCTTCGGGCTTATTATTTATAAATATTAAAGGGGCACATCGATCCCCTGATCTGGTGTTGCCACCCGACCAGTGTCTCGGGGGCTACTGCATTGCCTGTTCTATGCAGAAAATTCTAAGTGCAATACAGTTTCCGAGGAGATTTTGATCCTCGGGTTGGTCGGCCGCACCCAACCTGAGTCTCGAGGACTGAGCATGCCGCTTTTTGTGTCCTGAAGTATTCTGCCGAGCTAGGACTTGATCCTCAGACCGATTTTTGCAAATCAACCTGAGTCTCAGCGGCTACGGGGATCAGCGGTCTTATGTCATCCTTCAGGTGCATCTCGGGTTTTAGACCGACACATACCTTGAGGGCTACTGGCTATATATCTCGTCAGAGAATAAATTACATCAATAAAAAGCATTGACCAAAAAATCAGCCCATGACCGAGGTGCTTAACCACCTCGGAAGCAGTCCGGCATAAAGCTCGGGCGCTAGTGGCTGGCTCCTTAGAGGGCATTCCCGGCATTAAGCTCGGTTAAACTCCTTCAAACTTCTTTGAACCAAGGTGATTTATGACACCTCGGATAAAGTCCGGCGTTGGAGCTCGGATACATAGTCCGGTGTTGGAGCTCGAATACAGTCCGGCGTTGGAGCTCGGATACATACTCCGGCGTTAGAGCTGGGAAGCAGTCCGGCATTGGTGCTCGGCTGCAAAAGATACCTCGAATGCAGTCCGGCGTTGGAGCTCGGACGCAAGAGGACGTTGTCGCCCGGGAACAACTACAAACCCGAGGTGTGGCATAAAGATAACAAGGCATTGATAAAGGCCGGAAACTTAAAGGGGCTCCTCGGATACCCGACGTATAAACTCGTCGAATGCATTTCGGCGATCCTCAAGATCGAAGATGAGAAGATTTGTTGAACCAGTTTTCAAGACCGGCAACCGAAGATGAAGAACAGTTCGGAAGAATCGAGGAGCGTCCTAACTTGAAGACCGGTTCAGGGGGCTACTGACGGTGTCCTGGACTAGGGGGTACTCACCATGTCGTCTCCCGATCAGTTGGATTGGGCCGAGGACCCCCATGGTCGTATACTCATGGGCCAGTCCGGACAGCTACCGCATACAAGGAAGAATCAACAAGACTTGGCGATCAAGACAAGGACTCCTCCCCCACTGGCGTATTCGGCTAGGACTCTTGTTATCCTAGGCCTCTGGTGCATTATATAAATAGGGGGCCAGGCTAGTCGATAGATATACAACAACAATCATACCATAGGCTAGCTTTTAGGGTTTAGCCTCTACGATCTCGTGGTAGATCTACTCTTGTAATACCCACATTATCAATATCAATCAAGCGGGACGTAGGGTTTTACCTCCATCAAGAGGGCCCGAACCTGGGTAAAACATCGTGTCCCTCGTCTCCTATTACCATTGATCCTAAGATGCACTGCTTGGGACCCCCTACCCGAGATCCGCCGGTTTTGACACCGACAGTCGCGTTTTTTGTCATGCATGTACATCCATGACAAATTTATGACAGAATCAAGATAGTCATACATGTGCTGTCGTAGAAGTGTTCTATGACATTACCAAAATTATCATCATGGAAGTGTCCACTTCCATGACGATAAATCGCGCGTCACAGAAGTGCCTTCGTCAAGGGTGACCGACACGTGGCATCCACCGTAACGGAACGTCGTTAAGCTATCGGGTCGGGTTTTGGATCTGATAACCCGTTAACAGCCCCAACAAATGGGAAATTTCCACATGTAAAATTCTTATTGGCCAGACGAAACACGTGCTAGCTCGTCAGTGGATCAGATAGGCGCCTATGATATGTTGACACGTGCCACGGCCCACCACTGGCCCATTTAGCTTACAAAGACGGCCCATTTGACTTGGTCAAAAGTTAACGGGCTGGCCCATGAAAAGCCTGTTAACGGTCTCTTCGCAAATAGCCCATTTTACGGCCCGTTAGGCACTAAAGGAAATCGGCCCAACAACGTCATGTGGCCCATCGAATATAACACCAGCCCATTTCACTTTCGGCCCATGTATGGCCCACGACGTCTTTCGGCCCATATGAGGCCTTCGTATCTTTCGGCCCTTTATAGGCCCATGGTGACTCTAGCCCATAATGAACAGTAATTTTCTTTGTACCCATTAACTGCTCATGATTTACATGGGCCATTTCCAGCCCGTGTTAGCTTTTGGCCTATTGACGGCCCATACGTTCTTGGGCTCCTTTTCGGCCCTCGATTACTTCTGGCCCATTACTGGCCTGTTCCCCTAATGGGCCAAATTCGACCCATGGCAAGAGTCGGCCCGTTACTGGCATGTTCCCCAAATGGGCCAAATTCGGCCCATGGCAAGAGTCGGCCCGTTACTGGCCTGTTACCCTAATGGGCCAAATTCGGCCCATGGCAAGAGTCGGCCCGTTTTTGGCCAGCCCGTCCTATATTCTGGCACATTAACGACCCGTTATGCTTGTGACAGAATTAAGCTTTTGCAGTCCTATGGCCTGTTAACGACCCGTTACCCTGCTGGGCCAATACCAATTACGCCCGATTACGGCCCATGTAGACCCATTTATCCGACGGCCCTAGGCCCATTTATCGACGGCCCGAGGCCCATCGATTACAGGCCCATTTATCGACGGCCCGTAGGATACCCATGGATCCTACGGCCCATATATGGCCCATGGGTAGTTGCGGCCACTAGCAAACCAGGGAAAAAGAAGACTAGGAAATAAATAAGGCCCAAACTAACGCTAGGCTATTAAGGCGATTGCACAGATTACATCCACTCGGCATCAAAGATCGCCACCAGTGCAAATATAGGGAACACCCTACACTATACAAAAATGGCTTGCTGTTTTCTTCAGTCAGTGGCTGCACGTTAAGAATAAATTTTGTATCGCACCAAAACAAATTACAACTATATAACAAAAGGAAGGTTGGCATTAAACTTAACAGTCTAGCAGATAAATGCACCACCAGAAGTTCAGAAGCTCGATTCATTTGACCTGACTGTTATGTTTTCATGTTGTATTGTCCGATGGCACACCATAACCCTCACCTTCATTTCCCCTAGGCTCCTGAACAACATAGCAAATGTCTGATAGTTTGGTTTCAAAACCATGCATATCTTGACGACATTGAGCAATGTTTCTCCTTGTTTCACAAAGGGCCTCTGTTAGGGAATGGACTTGTGTCTGGAGCGCAGATACAACATTGCTTTGAGCTTGCATATCTTGATCATGAGGCAGTTTGGACGATATTGCCTTAACAACCAACCCAGTATTACGTAGGAACGTGCTTTTGGCACTGTTAGTGGACAGGTACTAACCCACTGCAGCAAGAGCTAACATTGCGGTTATAGTTGCCTCGCCACCTTCAGAAGGTGGCGGTTCCACCATTTTTTTCCATAGCTCGCTGAAAAGTTGAGGTTTTACATTAGTAGTACCAGAACAGAAGATATTAAGGAGGCAGCAAAACCAAACAAAATAGCTTTGGTCTATATACAGAACTTATTCTGGTGAACCCATGTAAAATATTAGTTGCATTTTATTACAAAGTACATAATAAAACCAGGTTCCAAACATATGACCATGTACCATCGCTAATGTATTGTCTATTTCTTCACATTACATTGAGGGCTAAGGATAAAGAGACGAAGTTTATAATACGGTAAGCATAGTATGACATCATTCATATCACAAAACAACTGAGAACAAACAAACAGGCAATTGTAACGTTGTGTGGGCAAGTCCAGCACGGAACTAGATTAAGGGTCAAGATCAAAGGAACATCACTCCTCCCTTTTAAACCTTGTAAGGTGCAATGATACACTAAGACAATTGTGTATAAAATTGAAAAGAGTAATAGACATTGGCTGCAAACCATGCAGTTCAAGGCACAAGTAAGTAGTAGTTAAAAGGCATGAGGATTAAGGACTTACAACAACGTCTTTGACTGGTGTCATGCCCTTCTTCTTGCTGGTGTGACAGTCCTTGAAGATTTCCACATCATTTGGTTCAGGTACTTTTTGGTCCTTGCGGGCTTTCCTCTGCATTTCGAACAAGTCAATATAGATCTGATAATATGGTACAACAAAAAGAGTGAAATAGCAGCTAATTACAAGAGCCTGGCAGTGTGCAATATATCTAAGAGATCCTGTCATCTGTTGGAATTTCACTTTCGTACGGTTGGCCTTGTTCTTTGAACAGTTCACCTACAAGAAGATAGATTTGTGTGGCACATGCGTCAATAGGACTTCAACATGTGATCTGATCACACATATATAATGTACCTGGTACTTTGGATCAGACCAGTGTTTAACAAGGCCCCTCCAGTCTTCATCCGATATATTTTCCATTGGAGATGTTTGGGAAAGTTCACTGTTAGCCTTGCCTTCAAAGTGAGTTTTCCTCAAGTTATACCGATACTGTCGCAGAGCAGACTTGAAAACATGGGTGCAAGCTTGTCTGGTTGCATCATCTTGGCTATCCAACTTGAACCTCATATGTTGAAAATTATGGGTGTCTCATTATCAGCAACCTAGAAAGTATGGGATAGAGCAAGACGATATTACTAGTTTCCATACATAACCATACTTACAGATAAATGGTCGAGGAAGGTGTTGAACTGGGTTTCGTCTTTGTCATTCCTGTACTGAATCCATGTTGGGAGGATACGTACATGACACCTAACGGCAACCGCTGCCTCTGATACTAACTTGGCTGACTCTGTAGCATCACGTGGCCTTTTTAAACCTACCTCAAAACGGATCTCCATTCCTCCTCCTCTAGATTTAGTTAACCTATCGAGCATTATCCCTGATGTTTGTTTCCTCTTGCGCCTAGGTGCTAGTCCAACAACAAACATAGGAAGTGTTAGTGTACATCAAACTGTTAGACTACATATAAAGAAGCATGCAACTGTAACTTGACTCCAGCAACTACCTTCTTGCTGTTGAAGCTCAAAAGGTTCATCTGATATTGCCAACTCGTCTTGTGTCAAGAGTGCTTGGGAAGTACTATCAGGTGGCAAGGGAGCTTGGGAACGTGCTACTAGCTCAGTTGACGCACGAGTATGTCATGCAGCTGGTAGTACTGTGGTAGGTGTTGCAAGAACTAGGGTTGTCTCTACTTGTTTGATGGCAGCTATTTGTTTCTGTTTGGCTTTTTTTGCAGTTCGTGTAGCATGGGATGTCGTGTTTGTAGAATTTTCCGCTGGACTTTCACCTTCTATTGCACCATCAGTACCAGCAGAATCTGCAGGATTCATCCGCTTCTCATTCCCTGCCATTCTCTATTTCTTCCTCTTTCTCTATGCCATGTTAAGTCAAGCCGACAAGAAAAACGAATAAAATTTAGTTCTTCAGAACAAATTGATGTGTGATGCAGACGAATAAAACTTTGATGTTAGACAACCACATGATAGGAGGATGTAATATGTATGAAAAACAGGACGGAAGAGATAACCAGAACTATGATGTGTAAACTAAGAAGAAGACATTTCACCAAATTAGAAGCAATGCAATGGAAGGTAGACACCATATAAAATATGCTACAAATATCGCTCTGCCAAGTTAACAGTGTCTCAGCATAAATGGCGTTTAAACAAATGTGAAGCAGTACAAGAAATAAATCATATGCAAGATGCAAACAACATCACACTACCATGTTAGAGGTCTCTTGTCATTAGTGCCATTGCATATTCACAACATTGCATATTCACAGCTTATGATGTGTAAACTAAGGAGAAGGCATTTCAACAAATTAGAACCAATGAAAGCTAGACACCATATGAAAGATGCAAATAATATCACTCTACCAAGTTAAAATTGTCTCGTCATAAATGCCATTTCAACAAATTAGTAGTACAAGCTAGAAAAGAATGTGAGATGTAACCTATATCACACTCCGAAGTCAAACATGTCTTATGATAAGTGATTGTTGCAGGTTACACAACAGTAGTAATTTGATGTAAGAACATGGTGTGATAGACACATATTGCATGTTCTAGAAACAGGAACACGTGTCTTATTCAAGTATAATGTGTAAAGTAAGCAGATGGAATTCAACAAAATTAGAAGCAATACAAGCTAGACATCACACATAACATGCAACCACATATAACAGTGCCAAGTTAGAGGGAGCACCAGTGATGCTGCACTAGGGGAGACATGCTCATCATAAACACAGCTTTGTTGAGTGTCTATGCATGTGTTGTCTTGGAAATAATCTTGTGGGTGTGGAGGAGTAGAAACTGTAGAGGCCCTCCGTTTGGAAGGAGCACCTTTATCCGCTGCCTTGCTAACTTCCTTCTGCTTTATTGATTTTGAATTGTCAAGTAAAACCGACAAGAAAAAGCAATAAAATTCTCTCTTCAGAACTCATTCATGCATGATACTGACAATCACTACTTTGATGTAAGGCAAACACATGATACCAGGATGGAATATGTACGAAAAACAGGACGGCATGGCATGTTCACAACTGTTTGTGTAAACTAAGCAGAAACCATTCCAGCAAATAAGAAGCAATGCAAGCTAGACACCACATGAAAGATGCAACCAATATGACTGCCAAGTTAAAAGTGTCCCATCATAAATGGAATTTCAACAAATTAGAAGTAGCACATGCTATAAATCATATGAAAGATGCAACTAATATCGCATTGCATATACTAAAGGTGTCTCGTCATATTGATTGATGCGGGATACAAAAAAACAATAGTTTTATGTAAGGACATGCTTAATAGACAGATGTACTATGTACTAAATACAGGAAGGCATGTCACATTAACAGGTATAATGTCACATTTACAGGAGTATAAGCTAAGCAGACTAGCACATGCAGTTTAACCAGATTGGAAGAATTACAATCTAGACACCATATGCAACATGCAACCACATATCACGCTGCCAAGTTAGAGCAAGCACCTGCAATGCTAGTGTAGGGGAAATGCTGTAATCAGTTACAGAGCTATGTTCACTATCTTCATCTAGCATTTCTGTTTCTTGAGAATCATGTCGGGAGGCTAACGCTGCATTCTTTAAATGAGGAGTAGTCCCCTTGCCTGCCTGCCTCGTCATAAGTGATTGATGAGGGATCCACAAGAACATTAGTTTGATGTAAGAACATGGTTAATACATAGATGTACTAGTATGTACCAAAAACAGAAAGGCATGTCATATTCAAAGGTATAATGTGTAAGCTAAGGAGATGCAATTTAACCAAATTGGAAGCAATACAAGCTAGACATCCGGCTGGAGTGGTGAACATGATCATCTAGGACCTGAGATCCTAGTGGGAGGCGGGCTGCTTCGCCACCATCGCGGCTTTTTAGTTGGCTTCCAGGTGATGCCTGTCTTTGCTGGGCTTGTCACTAGCTCGGCCAGTGCCCTGACTAGCTATTTGTCTTCTGGTGCTCACAGGATGGTGGTTCATGTAAAAAATATCTTTCCTTATCTTAATAAAGACCGACTTCGGCCTTTCGAATACAAGCTAGACACCAACATGCAACCACATATGACACCGCGAAGTTAAAGCAAGCACCTGGGATGGTGCTCCATTGCGAGCGAGGTCATCAACTACAGAGCTACGTTTACCGTCTCCATCTGCTGAAACTGCACCCTTTATAGCGTTGTAACGTGTCTTGCCTACCCGTATACCAAGCTGGAGCGACTTCTCTCTTTTCTTTGCTGCTTCTCTTTCGGCAGGAAAGTCTGAAATACCCTTGCATAAAAACACAATAGTGAGAGTATGGGTGAAGTGTGTGCAGAACTAGTGCACTGTAAAAGTAGCAGATAGCAGGTGGCTTAAAAATAAATGACAGGAGACATATGATAGCTCTACAACATTGCATGGCAAACAAAATTAGATTCTACTCCATATGATTTTGTAATATATGAGCACAGGAAATGCAGGTACTCCTCCAGCACACCACCACATGTGGTCATATCTAAGATAATAGGTGACTGAAAATAAATAGGTCAGTCGATTTTTTTTAATGAACCGTCCGATCTATAAGGAACGGGCAGATGGCCTTCGTCTACCTCCCGCCAGTCACTGTTGACGATCTTTCACGAACCGCCAGCGACCACCGGCCCAGACCCGTGCCTCCGCCGCCCCGCCCTCCCATCGACCTCACACCATGGCCATGCTTGGCAGCGCCCCAAGCCATCCCTTTAATCCCGCCCGACCTCCAGATCGGGCGCCAACAGCTCTAGGCCGCAGACGCCCCTAAGATAAACACCAAGGCGCTGCTTCCCCGGCGTAATAGTCATACTAGCGCCAGTTACACCGGGGAATGCTTCCGTTAATTGGGAATCAACTGGCCAGAAATTGAAATTCAGGGGGCGACGGACCTCTAGCTAAGGTGAAATAGTATATGAGGAGAAACCTTGTGCATCGCGAGTTACTAGGAACATCTAGTATCAAGAAGAAGTGGTCAACTAATGTCTTCTGTTGGATGAATACCGTGCAAGCAGAGACGTAAGATTTGCATGAATAAGGGAAGAGGAGTACCTTCTTCGGTTGCCGGTGTGGTCACCTCCACATGTCGCGCCGATCTTCTTGTTTTTACCGGGGAAGCCAATGTTCTGGAGGGTGCAGGCTTGGACGAACCCATAGCAAAATTGTTGACTGTGTTGCCGTGGCTGTATGTCGGCGGAGGGGAAGCAGATCTGAGGCGGCGAAGGACGGCGTAGCAGGAACAACTCCGGTGCGGTGGAGGGTGGCGAAGTTGGAGCGACAGCGGTGAGGCGCAGGACGGCGTGGTTGAACTGGCTCGGGTACGGACGGCTCGGCCTCGGCTTCAACTACTAGCCGTGGAGGGCGTTGCGGTTGAGGTTGCGGTGGACGACGGCGTCGGGGTATCAGCTCCGGCGTGATGGAGGAGGGCGGCGGTTGATGGGTGGGATGGGGTGGCGGACGGAGGACGTCGGGGTTTCACGGCTGGTGGAGAGGTAGTTTTGGCACCCACGGAGTATGAATGGGGAATCGGACGGATGGAGGGGAACCATGTTTCGGTCTGGGACGCGCTTGTTTTTGGCTTTTTTGAACAGAAGATGGGACGCGCTTGTTTGAAATTTCGGGAAAGTACAAACTTTGCCCCCCTCTTAAATTTCAGACCTACTGCGGGTCGGGGATAGGATGGTAATCCCAGGTGTCCCAAATAGTGGGCGGGAGCGATTTCGGTCGCGCGCATGTGTGCTTAGGCGGCCATTGTGTATGAATGTTTTTCGGAGGCGGTTGCGTGGCGTCTAGATGAAGCTACAAACCTACCCCGGTTTAGACCTTTGGACATCAGGCCAGTAGGTTTCACAGGTCGGAGTTATTAGAAAAGTAATTTCCTTGTACTACCAAACATTGGTCTCACGCGGTTTCGTGCGAGTAGCGGCTCTTTTGGCGCTTCGTTCGAAATTTTGAAACACAAGCATTCACGTTTAGAGTACTCTTGAACTATGAGGATTGACCTAAATAGACAATGTTATATTTGACCTTGTATGTTTGAAAACCTCATTAAATTATCTGCTTCCTTTTGAATTTTGACACTTGAAAATCCTATAACTAAGATTATTTTGGAATGGAGGAGCTAAATTTGAATCTATTTTGTACACGACTACATATGCTATTATGTACAAAATCAGAGCAAAGATTGGTACCCCCATAGTTTAGGTATGGTTTACAAATGCCATGATATCAAATTCAAATAATTGAATGGACTTCATGTTGAATTCGATTTTTTTAAACCACCTTAGGTTGAATGTATACTAGTTCATAGGTAGCTATTTATTAATGTCCATTGTGTAACTTTCGTATGTATAATGTGCTTTACACACACAACATGAACTATACTCACGTTTATATTCGATTGCTAAAGTGATGTGTTGTCTAGAGTTCAAAATACTAACTATGTGGATCAATTGTGTCGAATAATAACATAGACATGCTCAAATTCGATAGAATCTAGATGTCTGATGGATCAATGGCCGCTCCTTACACGAATTGCAAATATCATGATCCCATCCTAATATTTGGATACAATTTATATCTTTAATCAATGTGTAGAGCAGTCTTTTACGTGTAGTTTCACTCTCCATCGGTGGTCTCTCACACATGCTCACACACTCTCTCCCGAGGTGTCTTTCTCGCACACATTCTCTAGATATAACCCTCCCTCCCTCTTGTAACCATTTACAACTGTTTTCACTAACCTTTATCACAAGCACTCTTCCTAAATGTGTCATGGGCCGACCAATGTGGCGCAGGAAGGAACCGAACAAAGGGCCTCACCTCGACCCACCGGACCTCACGCGGTGACACACCCTCTGCCCCCACGTCTCATTATCTTCTCACACCCACACATACCAACACAAACACCACACACACAGAAAAATTCTCCTGGTGCCTCTATTCCCTCCCCACTTGCATATACACACTCAACGGAATGGAATCTCTTGTCGTGACGTCATATTCATCTCTGTCTCTCTAGACCACCCTCATTTCTCGTGCTATCTCTCCCACCACCCCCCCTCCCCACCCCCGTCGGCCCCTCTATCCATGCCTCTCTCGAATACGTAATACACACACATACCTCTCTAGGCCCCACCAAATGCATCAACTACACATTCACACATGTTACATCACGTACCCCATTGATCTAAAAAGCCCTCTCTTCACGTTTATTTCACATACAACATTCCTTTTGAATAAAGTGTGGCCAAAAAATTATTTTAGTGTTTCTACATATATACAACATTACAAAGTTATATGGAGGAGTACGAACGCTAATTTGAATTGCATTGTGCCCACAATGATATTTATTCCGCACTGTGAATTTGTATATTTTTATACTATATACAAAGTTAGTCATAATAAAGAGAAACGAAGAGCATCTCTCTCTCCATCCCATACCCCCCCTGTACGCCCCTTTCACGTATGCACACAAAACTATCTCCATGTCCTCTAAAAGTAAGCCCCCAGAAAATTCACGTGTGTTTCATCTTTCTCTCGCGATATATGCAATGACGATCATTGTATTTGAAGTGAAAGCACGATACATACATTGGACTTCATAATCCACTCATTACGGTCACCGTTTACGTTTAGTGGTTATTATACAGTCACGGGCTCACCGTACAACTTTGTATTTGCTCATGACATGACTAGTTGACCAGTTGAACGCTCCACGTGGCACCTGACCTAGTGTTGCATCACATTATCTCACTAACATCGTGCCCACCTGTCGACTTATATCTACTCTACATCTACACTATTATAAAATACATAAAATACACTCTTATAAAAAACAGAGTTGGTGATGATGGTGTGCCTGCCATCCTGCAATATAGGCCGTCCGATTTATATCTGACAGATAAGAAAGAAACTATGGTAGTTTTGCAAAAAGGTACCCACACACCTCGCCACATTTGCAAATAAGGCCTTCCCTCGTTCATCCTTTTCTCTCACAAGATAAACAAGTCATACAAATGCATCTTGATGTTACGTGCAACGCACGGGCATCTTGCTAGTAAGAATGAAAACAAATGACAAAAAAATATTTTGACGGTGGTGCGAAGTCATGACCGCGGGCACAGCGGACAAGGTGGCCTTGTATTGGTATGCTGAGCCGTCTATTTTAACACACGGGAGCTGGTGTGGTGATTATACACACACGCATGCATGCACACGAACTCCATCCATGCAACACTCACACAAACACATGCACCCACGCACGCACGCAACACTCACACGTACACACGCAGCCACGCACGCACGCAACACTCACACGCACACACACACGCATGCATGCACACACCAGTACACCACACGACCAACACACACTCTCATGCTCAAGTGCTCAACCTACACGTGGATGCGCACACATCAGGCCCTGACAGACACATACACAACCAGGTGATTCCCGTGCACGGGTTGGAGCCTTGTCGCGCCTGCGTAAATTTGTGTTTATCTGACCTTTTCCCTATGCGAACTGACAGGTGGGACCCACAAGGAACGTGGTCAATTTAACTAGTCAACATGGCGCCACGCAGACTATTTGGTCGGTCAACAGAGTGCAATCCGATGTTGAACTGTGAACAAGTGACCGGATAATCACCGCAAAACGTATATAGTGACCGTAATCAGCTTATTCTAAAGTTCGGTGACCGTACTACGCTTTTCTCTCTGTAGGCCCTCCAAAACTACATCTCTACACATTCTCGCATGTTACATCTAACAACTATGCAATACAACACTACTACTACACTCTAACACAATAAATCATATGTGTTTTTAGTTTTACTAGATATCACATTGTTACTTATAATTATTCAGTTTGCATACATTAAAATTGCCTTTGAAATGTATGGCTAGTATCATCTACCGCGCGGGAAAAATCCCGCCCTTTCCTGTTTAATCGGGTTTGTATCGATGGATCGTGCGAAACAGCAAAACTATAGTACTATACAGTACAAGTGACAATTCACTGGGCCGTCGTGTCGCCTACTCCTCCGTCGTAAGAGTGGAGCGCTCGCTTTCATAAATCTTCTTGTCCCTTTCGCCGACATGTGGGACATCAACCTACTGGGTCCACGTGCCATACCGGAATACAGTGCAGAGCAGCCGGGGTGAAGCACCCCAGTCATGGTGCCGGCGTAGTAATGAGCAATGAGGCGTCAAATCACAAAGTTGCACCTTTCCCGCAGTTAAGTTGGAGGGACGAAGTAATAATGCTAAAAAAATAAGTTGGAGGGACGAAGCAACCATCATTTCACTCGTTGTTGAATCCGCTTCTCCCTCATCTTCTTCAACTTAACCACGTATTGCTTCTGTCGTTGTTCTGCCTCATGTGGGACGCGGCTCAGCTTGGTCGCTTCTCCCTCATCTTCTTCAACTTAACCATGTGTTGCTTCTGCCGTTGTTCTGCCTCATGTGGGACGTAGATTAGCTTGGTAAAGCACTGACACATGGGACCGCATGTTAGCAAACCGCCAGGACAACGTCCTCCAAAAATAAGAAACCTCCCCCGCCATCCGCGTGGCAAAATCACCTCCCTTTTACTAATCTTTGATTCTATAATTTTTTAGATCAATATAATTGAGATTTGTATAGATAGCACACAGGAGCAAAACCAAGTGGTACGGTTAAGGGCATCCACAATGTGTAGCCAAATGTGAAAATAGCTTTTGGCATCGTGGGAACCATTGTGGACGGCGTTGCCAAAGCCAAAAAGATGGAACCGAAGCTCCTTGATTGATTGATTGAAGGAATAGAAAAATGCAACGTCTCTCCTCTTTCTACCATGCTTGGACACATGTAGGAGTAGTACAATATAGAGCACAGAGTCTACTCCCCTGCCCCTTCTATCACAAATCACAAAGCAGTGAGGCGTCAAATCACAAAGCACGGATGAAGCAACTATCATTTCAATCTTCGCTGACTCCGCTTCTCCATCGTCTTCTTTGAGAAACCATCTCACCGCACTAGTACTCCTAGTAGTAGTACTAGTAAAGGTCTTCTTGGATGCAAATAAGGCGGTTGTCTTGGCTTGCAGGCGGCACTTGCGAACGACTTACCGTGGTCTCCCTCAATGGTGTTCTCCGTCGAACGCACTTCGCCAAACCACAAAAAAAAGTCGTCGACGTCACCGCAATGGGCAAGGAATTCAAATATAGTTACTACCTCCATTTTTTTGTACACAAGGCGAGTATATCAAAATTACAATTTGCAAAGGGCCACTAACACTAACCGAGGCAAAATTGATGGGGTTAGCAACCAAGGACATTAATACCCCCTGCATGCATGCAGAAGTGAGAAGGTTCGTTTGCATGGCGCTGCATTAATCAAGCGATGAGGAGTGAGATGGTTAGCTCTTTGGTCTTTCGAGAAAAAAATACGCATTAATTGACACGTGAAACAAGGATTTGTATCGAAGGAAAACCCAGCCTTTCTTTTTTAACACTAGTACTCCTAGTACGTACTACCTCCGTCCTGGTTTATAGGTCCCTTTTATAGTTTGTGCCAAATTTTGACTAAAGATTTAACTAACAAAATGTTAATGCATGTCAAGAAAAATTATCTCATTGGATTCGTATCTGAACATAGTTTTGAAAAATATAATGTTTGGTGACATGCATGAACATTTTCTTAGTTTAATCTATGGTCAAATTTTGGCACGAAATACAATGGGGACCAATAAACCCGGACGGAGGTAGTACGTACTTATCCTGTTTGGGTCTAGGCCTTGCATTGCCAAACTTCACCACACATTTTTGCCAAGCTTGCCTAAAGTTTTCAAAATGAGAAGGAGGTACACTTGCGCATGGCTGTCGCGGTCGCACCGCACCCTCACACGGTCGCTCCTGCACGCCGCGGTCGCACCGCACCCTCACACTTCGCTCCTGCATGCCGCAAACCCAACCAAGGGAACGCACCCTCACTGACACATGTTGTCGCATGTGAACAAACCAAACTCAGTCATCCTATTGCTGACACATAATTTTCGTTCATAGAGTATGTTTATCCAACCGGAGTATCCATACGGCCCGCGCGGTGGTCTGTTGGGGAAGAAGAAGAGGTGAGGAAGAAGGAAAGAAGGGTTAGGAGACGTAGGATATTCATCCAACCGCCTGAAATGGTAGACTTAGGAGGCTTGCATAACAAATAGTATGTTTTTACACAGCAAAAGATCCATAATAATAAAAACAACAACATAAAGAAAAACTATCACTGCTCGCGGAAAGAGACGGACTCGTCATCTTTGGCTGCCGGCGCGAACCAGCCGTCACTGCCGACGTGTGTCTCCGCACCGTGGTTGTCCTCGGCCTCCAGCTACGCGTTCAAGCGGAGCGTGCGGGCGCTCTGCACGGACGAGAGCACAGCCCGGTTCAAGTCGAGGACGTCCGGTTTCGTGTGCAGGAGGGCCTCGATGGCAGCGGCATCCGCGCGCTCCACGTCGAGTCGAGCCTCCGCCGCCCGGTTCAAGTCCAGGACTTCCGGTTCCGCCTGCAGGAGGGCGTCGATGAGAGCGGCATCCGTGCGCTCCGCGTCGAGTCGAGCCTCTGCCGCCCGGTTCAAGTCCAGGACTTCCGGTTCCACCCGCAGGAGGGCGTCGATGAGAGCGGCATCCGCGCCCTCTGCATCGAGTCAAGCCTCTGCCGCCTGGTTCATGTCCAGGACGTCCGGTTCCGCCTGCAGGAGGGCCTCAATGGCAGCGGCATCCGCGCGCTCCGCCTCAAGTTGAGCCTCCGCCGCCCGATTCACATCCACGACATCCAGTTCCGCCTGCAGGAGAGCCTCGATGGCAGCGGCATGCGCGCGCTCCGCGTCGAGTTGAGCCTCTGCCTCCTGGTCCTCCTTTAGTATCGCCATGTTGAACCACTGGTCCGCCTGCACCATGGGGGACTCGGACGCCGGCACAAAGTCGGTGTCCATCGTCTCATACCCATCGGGGGCCTTCTGCGTCGCGACCTCCGCAGTGAACATTGGATCGGCTTCCTCCTCCTCGTAGCTTGGCTCCAGAGAACTCGGGGATTGGCCCGCCGCAAAGCGAGCTTGGGAATGGAGGTCTGTGGCGCCGACCGCCGCCGCAATTTCTGCGCGGCGCTCCGGCATCAGCATCTTGTAGTAAGTGATCTTGCGGCGCACCATGGCTTTCTGGCGAACTAGGGGACGCTTGATGCGGGCTAGGGGATCGAAAGGTGGGGGAATGGGCTGGAGATTTTGTGTGGTTTTAGGGCAGTGGCTGGCGTAGGCCGAGCAGCGAAGGTTCTGGTGTGAATAGTGGTTCCGGTGACGACCGGTCAATCGGTTTTGACTGTACATCACTCTTGTCGCATTCACGTTGCAGCCCGGCACGCTGGACCCTCCACATCACTCACCGAATGGAACGCGCTTCGTCTTGCGTTTTTGCTCGCTTGTGGGACCGCAGTTGAGAGCAAACCGACGTCCCTCCCCTCCCCCGCCCGCGTCATTTATTATACCACTACTCCGTCCGTTTTATGCGGAGTAAATAAAAAACAGAGGGAGTATATACTACGGATGAGGATCCCCTGACGTGGCCGAACCCATTGAGTAACTGATATGCGGGGCCTAGCAAGCATGTGGTCCGCCAGTAAGTGACCGAAAGGGAGGGTAAGGCAGGGATACCTACGTCAGAGGATCCACTTCCACTATTCTACTTTGACCAAATGTTAGAGTAATAATATATGACATGCAACTTACACAAATGTTAGAGTAATAATATATGACATGCAACTTACACAAAGCATACAAGGTCTAATGCGTTTTTCGAGGCTAACTTTGACCAAATGTTAGAGTAATAATATATGACATGCAACTTACACAAAGCATATGGTCAATTTCGTATGTGAAAGGAGTTTCCAATGATATAATTTTCACATTATACATCTCATGTACTCCCTCCATCTAGGTGTGTAAGTCATCTTATGAAAACCAAATAATCCCAAAACACGTAGGCGCGGTGCATTAACTTCTACCTCGTTTCTTGTTTCTTGACATATGAACCAATAAGAGATGAGGGTGTGCATGCTTTTTAATGACCCGAGACTATCAAACATGACATGCAGTGGTTAGTTCATTGCATGCAATACTATTAATTAGCAAATAAACATTAATGTCTCTCGTTTTCCCCTCCTCCTTGGTCACGGTGCACAGCCTAAGATGACTTACTCACCTATGTGAAAGGAGTACTATTAATCTTGTCAATAGTCAAATTGGAAACCATCTCGAGTACAAATCTAGGAGTACGTACGAATCTAACAATATTGATTGGGCATTGTTGAATGTTGATACCTTTTTTATCATAGTAGAGATACTTTGACTACACATAAAACTTATATGTAAGGTAGAAAGGATAGGAGGGAGTATATTGTACGTTCAAAAATGAAACGAACATTGAATACCCTTTATATATGATTTGCGGATGCTATGATCACCAGTTCAAAATTTTGAATCCGCCTTAGGTATCACGTGCCCCCACTCGTTCCCTCTCGATTTCATCTCGGGGACCAGAGATCTATTGAAAGAGGACTAGGGTGGGTACATGTGAATGATACTCGGCGGAATGTTCAAATGAGGCATGCGGGAGGATGGACTCGACTGGAGGGCGACATGATCGATGGAGAAGAGGGTTGGAGAGGAATGAGAAATAAGAAAACGCCACATGATTACACTTGAATGGCTCAAATAAACAATAAGTTGTCTCGCTTGGCCTAGATAGTGAAAGGTCTAATGCGCAACACGGAGCACTGATGCTCGAATATGGCCGGGAAAATAGGGAAACCGACATGTGGCGCACACCCGTCGGGACGACGTAGCGCAGACTAGTCCAATGGAGGAGCTGGCCCACGACCTCCTCGCCACCGACAACCGTTCATGTGGGTCTTTGGGGCCAACAACGGGGCGCAGCTCCAGCACCGCCTCTGGACACGGCGACCGCGGTGAGCGACATACTCATATCATCGATAGACACGGTCGGTTTCAGTGTGCCGAGGGTGGCGTTTGTGCTGTGGCACGACCAACGGTATGTTTGGTTTGTGCCCAAGGTTGCCCCATCAAAGCATTGGGTAGCCAAAATTTTGGTTGAGGTATTGGTTGCCCATGATTTGGCCTGACATTGGCAAGAAAAATGAACTAGAGTTGGCTAGAGTTCATTGGCATGCCAAAGAAATGGCAACCATCCAAACAAAGACCAATCTTTGGGTCATGACCAAAATTTTGGTAAGGTGCACTTTGGCCACAATCCAGACACACCCCAACACCCGGCTCGTCGTGGATGCACGGGGCGCCGCGACGCGTCCGTGAAGTGGTGTAGCGCGGCCAACTGCATCCTCTGGACTTGAGACCATGCCGGGTCGTCTTGCTTTTTCAATGACATGCAGGGATTGCATTTGAGCAAAGGGCATCTCCAACGTTGCCACGACCATAGCTGACTACCCTGGCAAACCAAAGCCCTCGTCCCTCGCGCCGTCGCGTGGTGCATTCCCAGCCAGCGCCAGCTGCCCGCATTCATGCCGTCCATTCGTATGTCGTCGTTAAGAGGCTCGGTGCCCGAGGAACCAACTCCGGTGACTTAATGACACACCCGGATGCTTGGCCTCACCGGAATGCGCTACTTAAAGCGGCTACGCCCAGCTAGCCTCCACACCATAGCGCATCGTCCTCCTACCTGACACCACATCCGCCATGACCGCAAGTGCGAACGCTCTGCGGGAGAGCTTGTCTTCGGGGATGAAGCTCGAGGTCGCCGCCCTCGCTCAAGTCGCCTCTCGTGATGCAATAGCAGCGTAGCCGGACGCGGATGCAACCGCACAAGCGGTGGCCACGCTGGCGACCGACAACGGGAGCACTGTCAGCCACGCGTCCTACTTGTCGTCGTCCAATGTTCGGCACCGCCGAGGTCGGGGACTCCTCCGAGGATGAGTAGGGCATGGGAGGCGGCAGGGCATGGTGTGCCAAATGGCCGGTCTATATCCCGTGTTCTACTCTTCCTCGCCGGAGACCGCACCTTCACTTCACGGGTCTTGAACCCCGCCCCCGTACATAGAGATCGCAGATGGAGGACGTCGGTCGCCGCCATAGAATAGGTTTAGGGTCGGGTATCTTTTATTTTTCTATCTTATAAAAGTTCGAAATGTAATGAAAATCTGTCGTGTTTGCATTAATCTCGGCCGGTGTATATGAACTTTCACAATAATATACATATTGTAGGAGTACTAGTGCACGAAAGATCAAGATCTTGTGGGAGAAAAGGATGAACAAGGGAAAGCCTCATCTGCAAATGTGGAGAGGAGTGCGGGTAAATTGTCATAGTTTCCTTCCTATCCGTTAGATATAGATCGGACGGCCTATATTGCAGGATGACAGGCACACCATCATCACCAACTCTAATTTTTATTGAACCGAGACAAATCTAAAAAACCCAACTAAGCCAACCTCCCAGCATATCGCGCGGGAAAAGACCCGGCCGCGCCGTTTTAGGCCCCGTTCGGTGTGCAGGAATTCTGCAGGAATTTTCGTAGGTCTGGTTTCCTTCGGAAAAATAACATGTAATGCGTTCGGTTCAAAGGAACGTCCTCGCTCATTCTACAGGAAAGTTCACCTAGCCTATACCTTTTACGGGAACTAAAAAATCTACTCCAACCCAATGTTTGGGCAGAAGCCCGATGCAAGGTGTGAGTTGGCCGTACTAAAAAATCATTGCCTGTGAGTTGTCAAGCTAGCGGCCAAGCAAGCTGCATGTGTAGGTAAATAAAAAACTATTTTCATACAATGGGAGGCAGATGCATGCACTGGCTTCTATCTCCCGGTCCCTTTGGTTTTACTAGTTCACGCCGAACGCAACAAAATTTTGCATCCCTCTGTTTCACGCTCCAAGGTTTCTCCTAGTCAGGCAAAGTACATTCCTGTAAAAGTTTCAATCCCTTTGTTTTCTACTCCTCCACTCCGAACGGACCCTTAGTCGGGATTACCGGATTACTAGTAATAGTATCGATGGATCGCGCGAAGCAACATTTTTTTTGAGGGGGCGAAGCACCTAGTTTAAAAGGAAAAAAGGCGGTACACTCACAGCACTCCTGTCGCGGTCGCATTGCACCACACACATGTTCGGTCCTGCACACGGCTCACGCAAACGTAACGCGCTTCGGCTTGCCTCTTCACTGACACGTGGGACTGCACTTGGAGAAACCGACCATGCGCTAAACTCCCCCCGCCCACCGCGCAAAAATCCCCCCCCCCATAAAAATTCCCCCCAAATTCGATTCAACCGCCCTTCGGCCAAATATTCCCCAAACCCCCTCCCCTTGTCCCCCCTCCACTC
>NC_041391.1:451304624-451314493 GCF_002162155.2 Triticum dicoccoides | reverse complement strand
CCCTCCACTCCATTCGCTCCGCCAAAGCCGCCCTCCCCACCGTGCCGATACGTCAGCGCCGTGGTTCGTCGAGGGGACGCACGGCGATCCTCTCGCTCCCACAGTACGCTCTCGTAGACTGTCGTCCTCTAGCCAGGCCGTCACCTCTGGCTACGTTCTTGTGGAGGCGCACGGCGGTCAGCACCGTCACTGCTGGCGATGTTCGTTGGAGACGCACGGCGGTCAGCTTCTCCCACGGTAGCGTATTCTAGACTGAGGCCCCATTCATGTCGGTGTAGCACTGAATGTTAGCTGATAGACGCTGTTAATCTCATTGTTTGCCGAAGTAGTTTACTGTCAATATGCTCTGCTTAAGAAGTTTCCTTGCCCTGTTCTGCACTCAATCTGCTTAGCTGAGATGGCATGCCAAGGCCGATTAGTTGCTAAAATATCCTGCCATATATTTATTGTGACGTAGATTGCCATGGTTTAGTAGCCAAACTGTTAGGTTAAATAGCTCTACACCGTTTTATACTCAATCTTTGTTGCTGCGATGGCCTTCGATAGTTCGATGGTTGTGTGCTCGGGCTCATTGACTACTGAAACAGCCTGCCATAATTTAGCAATCAAATCTGTTTGCTGAATTAGCTTTACATATATTTCGTTACTTAGATCTGCTCATCCAAATATCTTGCCGTAGCTTTAGACATCGACCTAGGTATTTTTTTTCTGGACTTCATAAAAAAGCATATATGTTTTTCCTGTAATATCTAGTAGAAGAACTAATTTGTATGTCTAACAGATGGACAGGACTTGGATAACTTCTGCTCGAAGATTCTCCGCTGCATATGTCGAGGGGGTTGAAAACTTCATGAACTTTATCAGAGCTGAGTACGGTGGTCCGAAATCAGATGTGCTCTGCCCGTGTAGCAGTTGTATGAATTCAGTTACAAGACCCCAGTCAACTATGCAAAATCATCTACACTTGTATGGGATGTCGGTCACATATACTAGGTGGGTTCATCATGGTGAAGCTGTGAACGTCAATGTTATTGACTACGTGGAAGTAGCAGATCACCATCTTGATCTGCCTGATGCTCAGGTGGAAGAGGAGGAGGAGGTGGTGGTGGCGGAGCCAGTGAGTTTGACCAACATTGAAACAATGCTACGAAATGCTCGTGCATTCCGTGAACTTTCACCTGCAGAAGAAAAACAGTGGGCCCGCATGTTGGAACAATGCAACATTGCTGTCACCCCAGGAAATAAGCTGTCAGTATTCTCAGCAATGGTCACCTTTCTTCAAGTGAAGACATCTGAGCGGATAACCAACAAATCATTCGATGCGATGTTGGCTGCTTTCCGCAAATCTTTCCCAGATGCGTCTGAGCTGCCACACACCTACAGTAAAATGAAGAATTTCCTTCGTGCAGTTGGAATTGGATATGATATGATCCATGTTTGTAAGAATAATTGTGTTCTGTTCCGGAAGGATTATGCCAACTTAAGTGAATGCCCGAAATGCAAATCATCAAGATGGAAAGATGGCGATGCTGTGAAGAGGGTTCCTCATAATTTTTTGAGACATTTTCCAATTACACCAAGATTGCAGAGGTTGTTTCATGATGCTGAAACAAGAGAGGATGTACTGTGGCATTCTAGGAACCAGGAGTACGGAGATCAGAATGTAATGAGCCATCCATCTCATGGTAGTGAGTGGAAAAGCTTCAATGATAAACACAAAGAGTTTGCTGCTCACCCAAGAAACATTAGACTTGGCTTAGCTTCAGATGGATTTAACCCATTTGGCCACCAGAGCGCCACATATAGCATGTGGCCAGTGCTTGTTATCCATTACAACATGCCTCCAAATGTCTGCACCAAAGAATCAAACTACATGATGGCCTTACTCATCCCAGGTCCAAAAAGTCCTAGAAAGGATTTTCATTTGTTCATGGAGCCTCTTGTGGAGGAACTTCAACAACTATGGAAGGGTGTTCTCACTCGAGACCTATATAGCAGCCCACCAGCTGATTTCTTTCTGTGTGCTGTTGTAATTTGGTGCATCCATGATTATCCGACTTTGGGCACTATGTCAGGGCGAACGACACATGGTTACAATGCATGTGTTCGTTGTGACAGGAATCCGCTGTCATACACAATACTTAGCAAGATCTGTTACATTGGACACCGCCATTTCCTTGCCAAGGACAAGCCGCATCCTAGAAAATACCGAAGACATGTGTTCAATGCAAAGCATGAAAATAGTGATGCGCCAAAGAGGCTCACCGTCGATGAGTTGCAAGTGGAATTAGAGAAGGTCAAGCATATTACACCAGGAAACCATCCTGGTAATGGTAGCGGGAAAAGGAAGTGTGGCACGGTAGAAGAGAGATTATTGTTTACCCGCAGGTCCACTTTGTGGGACTTGGAGTATTGGAAAGATTTGGATCTGCGGCATAATCTTGATGTGATGCACGTCGAGAAAAATATATGTGACAGCATTATCGGCACACTTCTTAACATTGAAGGCAAGAGGAAAGATATCTTAAAATCTAGGATTGATTTGACACACCTGGGTATCAGAAAAGATTTGCAGGTGCAAGATGAAGGTAAACCACGGGATATGGCACCAGCTGTGTATGCCTTGGACAAGGTAAAAAGAAAAGAATTCTGCGAGGTCCTGTCACGTGTGAGATTTCCACATGGATTTGCTTCCAACCCTGAAAGGAGAGTCAGTGCAGATGGAAACAAGGTACAAGGGTTGAAAACTCATGACTGCCACGTCCTACTTCAAAGGGTTTTACCTGTTATCCTTAGAGTATTGGGCCGCCCTGACTTATATACAGCAGTTGCAGAGTTGGGACAATTCTTCAGGGAACTCTGCAGTAGAAATACCAGGATAGATGCTTTGGAGCGTCTTAGAGACAAAATACCAACTATCCTATGCGACCTTGAGAAGATATATCCTCCAGCCTTCTTTGATGTGATGGTGCATTTGGCTGTTCATCTACCTGATGAGGCACTACTTAGAGGTCCAGTACAGTATGGCTGGATGTACCCTATTGAAAGGCGACTAGGCACTTTCAAGGGCTATGTTAGGAACAGAGCTAGACTCGAGGGTTCCATTGCAGAGGCCTACATTGCTACAGAAGCGTTGACATTCTACTCAAAATACATTGAAACAGCTAATCAGCTTAGCAAAGAGGTGGGTGAAGACAATCCCGGGCTCAATGTTTTCGATTATTCTGTTCGAGTTACAGGGAAGAGTCGACAAGAGGACAAACCTAAAAATTTGGACAAAATGGTTTGGTATGTGTTGAATAACTGTCCTGAGATACTACCTTATATCAAGTAAGTGCAGTACTGCAGCTTATACATCGTAATCTACTAAACTTTCAGCACATTCTTATATATTTAGATGTTTGACGCGACCACTATGTTGTGTAGCATGTACAAAGAGGAGTTACTGCCGCAAAATCCAAGAAACATTAACAAACTGGTTATGGCAGGATTTGCGAAATGGTTCAAGAACCATGTAAGCTTTTGAAGTGCACTGTCAGTTTTTTTAATCTATTGACTACATAAGATGATCAGCTTGTCTATTTTTTAACCATAGGTTAAGAAGATGCGGGAGGATGGGCAGGCAGTTGATGATGCCCTTTACTCACTAGCAATGGGTCCTGATACTCGGGTAAGACATTATGAATCCTGCGCTGTTGGAGATGTGCGCTACAACACCCTTGCATGAGAGGAAGGCAGGAAGACACAAAACAGTGCCATCATGAGCACGGATACGTATGACAAAGAGACAACTGAAATGTATGCTAACATAACAGACATTGTTTAGTTGTAGTATATCTCCAGTTTCGAGGATCATCGGCGTGTGGTTTTGTTGTGCTGTTGTTGGTATAACCTGTTTTCCAGGATCGCAAAACCCAGAGCTGATGATTATTTCAAATCCATCAATGTCAAGGCGGCGTACCAGACCAACGAGCCTTTTATTTTGGCAAATCAAGCAACACAGATATTTTTCTTGGAAGACACATTTGCACGTAGCGATGACTAAAGAGTATTGCAAAGGTTTGAGCAGAGGAATTCGTTTAATGAAGTTGCACAACAAGATGATGCTTACACTGCTCCTGATGTACAAGATAACACAGATGTTCCTAATATCTTTGAGAACCATCACGTCAATGACGCCGGCAAAAAGATTGCCTGTCGTGTTGTGAACATACAAGAGTTGATCAAGAATAAGCCAACGTTCGAGGACGTTGAGGACGAAGAAGAAGATGACACCGTGGGAAATTATGATTCAGACTGATACACATGGCGAAGATGTTGACGCTGCTGCTGCGGATGATGATTACATTGCTTTTGTCGTATTTGCCTGTCAGAAGATGTTTTTTTATCTACTATGTGAAATTGTGTTTGCTATGACAACTGAAACCTGATGAACATGTTGTTTAGTATTTTGCTGTGAGAACATCACTTTTTATCTATGCTGATTTGTGTTTGGTGATTGTATGACAACTAAAACATGATGACATTGTTGTTTAGTTGTACTCATATTTGGCTGTGAAACTTGAATTTGATGACATAGTTTGCTGTTGGACTGCAATTTGCTCGACGTCTTCGAATGAGAACAAAGCTGACCCGACAGGGCCTCTGCTATCTATTTATTTATATGAGCAAAAGGGGATACCCCTGATTTCCATTAATAGAAATCATTAGATGTTCACAACACTACGCCCAGCCTGCTACACAGGTTTCATTCATTACTAGTTTCAGCAAAGTGCTCATGTCGTAGCCACTGAATACATCACGAGTGCTACATACACTGCAAATAAAGAGACAATCATCCTACAGAGCACATCGATTTTTCCCATTATCTTCACAAGCTCTTTCATCTCCTCATTGTTGTCAAGGTTGTTCAGCAGTTGTTGCTTGGCCATGATCAGAGGAACTGTGTCTTTAACCTTCTGCTCTGCATCTTCCTCTTCTGTCGTTCCTTTAGTTACTTGTCCAACACCCCAACCTGCTGGTATTGGGATTCCTCGGCTAACCAAATAATCAGCGTAGTTGCATTCCCCCACATCAGCAACTTCCCAAAAATACAAATCACACGAATCTTCCCTTTTCTGCACGAATCAAATTGGAAGATCATCAACCAAACTATTAAAAAAATCAGCAACTGAAGGCAGCAGAACAACACTTAAACATATTATTACCCCATGATTCGGGCATTTGTAGAAGACTCGGCCAGGGTTGCGGATTGTGGTTGAGACGCGACGGATGACTCTGCGTGATTTGCAGCAGTGGCACCACACCAACGGCAGCGGGTTGCGATGAGCAATCGGCTGCGGTGCGCGTGCCGGCGGGGGTGTGATGAGACCCACAGGCGATGGTACGGGTGGCGACTTGGCGCATATCTGGTTGTTGCCTGCTGAAGAGCAGGTAGACGAGCAGCCAGCGGACATGGTTGCTGCGGCCAGAGCTTCTGATGCTAGGCAAAGTAAGTAGAGAAGAGGAGAAGTGAACGTTGGATATGTCAGTTTCATTACTTGCAGAGTAGCATAGCACCATATATAGTCATAGTCTAGGTTTGGATTTGAACCAGCTATAGGAGCACGTCTTTCTTTTTTCTAAAACTCGGCAACGTCTCTTTACTGGTACACTAGCTTGTTATGTACGCCTTCCCAAGTATTTGATTTTCTTTCCCTTTTTTTGCGAGGAAGGAAGGAGGACAAAATTGAGAGTTCCTCGGACTCGAACCCAAGACCTCTCGATTGAAAACCAAGGGTGCTAGTCACTTATGTGGCGAACGTTCCCTATGAGGAGGACGACAGACGAACGCATTTTCCTCGCAGTTTTCTTCCTATATATAAAAAAGTATGCTACTTGGTGTCAGCTTAGTCAAAAAATGATTGTGCCAACCTTGACCGTTCGATTGACATTCAATGTCTGTCGCGTTTCTTTAGTCTCTTCTTCCTCGAGCCGCCAAAGCCAAACCAGCGCCGACGGGACCGCCTGCTCCTGCCTCCCACGGCTGGCTGTGATCTTCCCGTTCGAGGCCTCACCATCGTCCTCCGCGCTCGTCGCGGCGCCACCCTCCGGTGTTGTCAACATGGTCAACAACCAAGAGGAATAAGGAGATGACTGTACATGGTGAGGATGACAGTAGGGACCCAACAGCGCGCGCAGTAATTTTGTTTTTTCGGGACAGAGAAGGGTATCAACTGGGTTGTGCGGGACCCGTGGCCCGTCTAGCCTAGGCTTTTATTTCATATGTTTAGCACATGACCAGCCCAGTTTATTTTTTTCCTTTATGAAAAATG
Organism: Triticum dicoccoides; assembly: GCF_002162155.2. Lineage (NCBI taxonomy): Eukaryota > Viridiplantae > Streptophyta > Magnoliopsida > Poales > Poaceae > Triticum > Triticum dicoccoides. The sequence goes on along the minus strand of NC_041391.1, from coordinate 451,308,179 downwards.
GCTAGCCAGCTATTTTGCTTTTTGCAGAATAACCAACATAGGCCTACTTGCTTTTCTACGCCATGTTGGGCCGGAAATCTTTCAAGACGAGGAGGGATGCATTTTGCCCATAAAATGGGCTATAAGTAATAAGAAATGGGCTATAAGTAATAATAAATGGGCTATAAGTAATAATAAATGGGCTGTAAAATGAAAAAAAATAGCAAACAGGCAATTAGTTCCCAAATACTGTTTTCTTTCGGATTTGATATTTTAAATTTCATTGTTTTTGTGCGGGTAAAATTTCATTGAATTTAAATTAAGGTATATTTAGATTAAAAATTAATTTGAATCCGGCTAGAAATTTCGGGTTGTATGCTGTTTGGGACAGATTTGGAGGCGGACTTGTGGGTCTACTAGGTTGACGTGTACTCTGGCTTTGTCAACTTAGTCCACAAACGATTCTAGCAGCAGTGACCGTTGGATGTTAATCCAACGGCCGTGCTGCTTCTTCAATATCTGATCTTCTTGCTCCAGTCGCACAAACCAGCTCCGGTGGGACTGCCTGCTCCCGCCTCCCGTGGCCGGCTGTGCTGCCGCACAGGCCGCACCGCCCCACCCTACTTCATTGCTGGCCAGGCCATTCCTCTACTCACCCACACCTCCTGTTATTTTCCGGCGACGGCAGCCGGACCAGTAAACCCTCGTACTCCCCACCGCGTGGGCAACCATTGCCGAGTCTTCCCCGGCTCCGTGTCGTTTCCTTCCTAGGCCTCGCCGTCGTCCACCGCCATGGTGCTCTCAACGCGGCCTGGTCAACATGATCAACGAACGACATCCATCGGCCGTGGACTGTACGCGCAAAATAATGATTCCTCCACCTGACAGCTGGGACCCACCGGAAGGGCCTCTGTATTTCGTGAAAAAAATGTTCCCCCCACTGACATGTCGGACCCACCAGCTATATCTTCGCACGCAAGGAAGTGCCTCCTTATTACGCACAAAAAAATGAATACCCACCCTGCAAGATGGGACCCACCATAGTGGGAGGATGACTTGTGGGCCAACTAAGTTGACGGGGACGACGGGCTTTGTCAACTTAGTCAATATGAACGATTCTAGCTCCAGTGACCGTACGATGTCCATCCAATGGCCATAGTGCTTCTTCAACCTCTGGTCTTCTTGCTCCAGCCGCCCAAAGCAGCGTCGGTCGTGCCGCGTGCTCCTGCCTCTCGCGGCCGGCTGTGATGCCGCAGAGGCCTCACCGCCCCCCTACTACTCCCACCGCTGGCCCAGGGTATCCCTCTACTCACCCACACCCCCTGTTATTCTGCAGCGACGACAGCCTCCTCGCGCGGGCTACCGCTGCTGCTTCTTCCCCGGCACTGCGTCGTCCCCTTCCTAGGCCTCGCCGTCATCCAGACCACCGCCCTGCTGCTCTCAACGCGGCGTGGTCAACGTGGTCAACGACCGACTTCCATCGGAAGAGTATTGTACGTGGAGAGGCTGAAAGCTGGGTCCAGGCGGCCGCATGGAAGTGCCACCTTATTACGCGCAAAATAATTATTCCTCCACCTGAGAGCAGGGACCCACCGGACGGGCCACCTTATTTCGTGAAAAAAACGTTTCCCCCCTAACTGCTGGGACCCACCGGACGGGCCAGCGTATTTCGCGAAAAAAACATTCCCCACGCTGTCAGCTCGGACCCACCGGAAGTGCCTCCTTATTACGCACAAAAAATGAATACTCCCCTTGCTAGCTGGGACCCACCATGGTGGGAGGCTGACTTGTGGGCCTACTAACTTGACTGGGACGGGGGCCTTTGTCAATTTTAGTCAATATGAACGATTCTAGCTCCAGTGACCGTACGATGTCCATCCAACGGCCGTAGTGCTTCTTCAACCTCTGGTCTTCTTGCTCCAGCCGCCCAAAGCAGCGCCGGTCGTGCCGCATGCTCCTGCCTCCCGTGGCCGGCAGTGCTGCCGCGGAGGCCTCACAACCCCCTACTATTCCCACCTCAGGCCAGGCCCTGCGGCGACGGCAGCCTCACACCGTAGCCGAACCAGTGAACCCTCGTACTCCTCTCTGCGCGGGCTTCCACTGCCGCGTCTTCCCCGGCTCCTCGTCGTCCCCTTCCTAGGCCTCGCCGTTGTCCACCGCCCTGGTGCTCTCGGCGCAGCATGGTCAACGTGGTCAAGGAACGACTTCCATCGGACATGGACTGTACGTGGAGAGGCTGACAGCTGGGTCCACAGCCGCAGCAAGGAACTGCCTCCTTATTACGTGGAAAATAATGATTCCTCCACCTGACAGCTGGGACCCACCGGACGGCCACTATATTTCGTGAAAAAAACATTTCCCCCTGACTGCTGGGACCCACCAGCTACATCTTCGCACGCAAGGAAGTGCGTCCGGGCGAAAAAACAAAACGATTCGCCCCCCTGACCGCTGGGACCCACCAGCGACACCTTCGCACGCAAGGAAGTACGTCCGGGCAAAAAAAGATTCACCCCCCTGACTGCTGGGACCCACCACAGCTACATCTTCGCACGCAAGGAAGTGTGTCTGGGCAAAAAAAACAAAATGATTCGCCCCCCTGACTGCTGGGACCCACCAGCTACATCTTCGCACGCAAGGAAGTGCCTGACAGTCGGGACCCACCTGGTCGAAGCGTACGTAGCGTTGTCATTCTGGTCGCGAACGTGTACGTACATATATATTGGTGGATGTAGAGGCGCGCACGTGTCATAGTAGAGGCGCGCACATAGCATGTACACGTGCGTACAGTGGCGAGGGTGCAAGAAAGAAAATACGGCCACGTACGTACATACGGGCAAGGTCTCTAACGCCTATCGTGCATATGCATATGGCTGGGTCGGAACGGGGAAATAGCGTTGTCGTCGTGTGTGGGGAGCCAACCGGCTGGGTCGGAACGGAATGTGTGGTCGTGTTCATCGGGAGGGCTTGGACGGAACAGGCGGTGGAAACAAGGCCTGGTGTACGCACAACGGAGGAAACGGCCTTGTGTTCGACTGGTCATGTTCGAAACGGGGTCCTGTTGATCGGGAGGGGCCTGGCGTACCGCAAAACGGAGGAAACGGACCTTCGACGGTCGAAACGGGGGTCGTGTTGATCGGGAGGGGTGTGGCGTACCGCCAAACGGACAAAACGGACTTGTGTTGGAGCGCTACGGTCGAAACGGGGGTCCTGTTCATCGGGAGGGGTGTGGCGTACCGCAAAACGGACGAAACGAACTTGTGTTGGAGTGCTACGGTCGAAACGGGGGGAGGGGTGTGGCGTACCGCAAAATGGGACTCCACGGGATACTGTTCATCTCCACCGTCGACCTCCTCCAGCCTCCACGGGCTCCTGTTCATCCAGCCTCCACCACGCTCTACTCCACTAGCTACTGTTCAACCACCCCTTCACGGGCACCCCTCCACCGTCTACTGTTCATCTAGCCCTCCACACCATGGTGTCCTGTTCAACCACCCCTTCACGGCCACCCCTCCACCGTCTACTGTTCATCCAGCCCTCCACACCACGGGTTCCTGTTCATCCAGAGGCAACGCCACC
>NC_041391.1:451282647-451304445 GCF_002162155.2 Triticum dicoccoides | reverse complement strand
AGAGGCAGCATCGATCGACTTCAGTTAGCAGCAGTAGCGAAGGAATCGCTCCATCGGATTCAGTTAACAGCCATCGATCGATCGCTCGGGTTCAGTAACGCGTAGCCTACAGTGCAATCGCTCAGGTTCAGTTAGAGCCCAACGCTGAAACCACAAGTGCTCCCTAGGTGGTTTTGGTAATTAATGTCAACATATCTCTTGTTGGACTAACACTTTTACCTAGTACATTTCAGACAAGTTCAACAATGGAGTGACATGGACTAAAGGATGTGGGAACTCCTTCAAGATGCTAAGGACAAAGGATTGGCTCAAGCTTCAAGCTCAAGACTCTTCATTTTACATTTTAGTGGTCCAAGATCACATTGAGTCTATAGGAAAAGCCAATACTATCAAGGAGGGATGAGGTGTTGCTTAATGAGCCTCTTGCTTCAAAGTGCTTAGTGATATGCTCCAAAACCCTCAACTACTTTCCCACTTCCACACATATGTCCTAAAACCTAAAGTCGAACTCGGCCCCACTGATTCTTCCTATCCGGCACCACCGAGTTTTGATGTCTTAGCCACTGCCACAAACCCTAGGCAAATCGGTCTCACCGATAGGGATCTCGGTCTCACCGAGATGGGATTGTAATCTCTCTGTGTATGTCCATTATCAAAATTGGTCTCACCGAGTTTGAGCAATCGGTACTACCAAGATTACAATGCAAACTTTCTGGTTGACTTATTATCAAAATCGGTCCCACCGAGTTTGATAATCGGTCCAACCGAGTTTGCCTGACCAACTCTCTGGAAAGCTAATTACCAAAATCGGTCTCACCGAGTTTGTGTAATCGGTCTTACCGAGATTACGTTATGCCCTAAACCTAACTGAATCGGTCTCACCGAGTTGCATTTCGGTCCCACCGAAAACCCTAACGGTCACATTATTTGCTAAATCGGTCTGACCGAGTTTAACAATTCGGTCCCACCGAGTTTGGTAGATTGTGTGTAACGGTTAGATTTTGTGTGGAGGCTATATATACCCCTCCACCTCCTCTTCATTCGTGGAGAGAGCCATCAGACAGAACCTACACTTCCAGCATACATTTTCTGAGAGAGAACTACCTACTCATGTGTTGAGGCCAAGATATTCCATTCCTACCATATGAATCTTGATCTCTAGCCTTCCCCAAGTTGCTTTCCACTCAAACCCTCTTTCCACCAGATCCAAAACCTATGAGAGAGAGTTGAGTGTTGGGGAGACTATCATTTGAAGCACAAGAGCAAGGAGTTCATCATCAACGCACCATTTGTTACTTCTTGGAGAGTGGTGTCTCCTAGATTGGCTAGGTGTCACTTGGGAGCCTCCGACAAGATTGTGGAGTTGAACCAAGGAGTTTGTAAGGGCAAGGAGATCGCCTACTTCATGAAGATCTACAGCTAGTGAGGCAAGTCCTTCGTGGGCGACGGCCATGGTGGGATAGACAAGGTTGCTTCTTCGTGGTCCCTTCGTGGGTGGAGCCCTCCGTGGACTCGCACAACCGTTACCCTTCGTGGGTTGAAGTCTCCATCAACGTGGATGTACGATAGCACCACCTATCGGAACCACGCCAAAAACATCCGTGTCTCCAATTGCGTTTGAATCCTCCAAACCCTTCCCTTTACATTCTTGCAAGTTGCATGCTTTACTTTCCGCTGCTCATAAACTCTTTGCATGCCTGCTTGCTATGTGTTGTGAATGTTAAACTTGTGCCTAAACTCCACTTAAACTTTAAAGAAACTTTAAAACTGCAACTTTGGCTCTTAGTGTCTAATCAACCCCCTCTAGACACCTCTTCTCAAGGTCCTACAAGTGGTATCAGAGCCTTGGTCTCCATTACTTTGGTTTAATCACCATTGGAGGAAGATGGATGAGTCTACTGTTGGGAGTCTTAGACATAGAGTGCCTATTCTTGATGGAGAGTATTTTCATGAGTGGAAAAATGAGATGCTTGTTATTTTCAATCAATATCATTTTAACAAGTACATTGCTAGCCCTTGTGCACCTTATGTTGATCCTATGCATCCAACCCATGATGAGTCAATTGACATGATTAGGAATCTTAGAACTACCGAACTTATCATTAGAGGATTGCCTAGAAACTTGATTGGATGTTTGCCTACTTTCAAGTGTGCCTACACCATATGGAAATTTCTTGAGGAACGATTTCCTGATTATTCCTTGAAAAATCTTGATGAAATTCTTCATAAGTCTATTGCTTTGAGTAAGATGAATACTAGTGATCCTATGTTTGGTGATCATCTATTTGAGCTTACGAACCTTATGCGTGCCAAAGGAAATGTTGGTATTATTAGTGACATTACTTCCGAAGCTATAAAAATTCATAAGCAAGATTATTGTCAAACTCACTCTAATGAATCACCCTCTCTAGGATTTGATCCACCACATGACGACGTTGAACATGGATACTATGATGAGGATGATGATAGTGACTTCGATCTTGATGATGCAATGAGACATTTTGGTCTTATGGCAAATCTTCGGGGATATATGTCAGGAGGAAAGGAATGGGTTCTTGATAGTGGATGTAACGATCACATGACCGGAGATAAAGACATGTTTCGTGAGCTTGCCGACAATGATAGTCCTCAAAATATGTCACTTCCGGTGACAACTCAAAGGGTAAGGTGGTTGGCCTCGGTAAGGTGGCCATATCACATGATAGCTCCATACAAAATGTCATGCTCGTTGAATCTCTTGGGTAGAACTTACTTTCAGTATCTAGACTTGCTGATTTCGGTTTCAATGTTCTATTTACTGAAGTAGATTGCCAAGTGTTTCATCAAGATAATCATAAAATGGTCTTTACCGGTGTGCGTAGAGGTGATCTATACATTGTTGATTTCACTAAAAAGGCTCAACCTAAAACTTGCTTCATTGCTAAATCCTCAAAAGGTTGGTTGTGGCATAGAAGATTAGGTCATGTTGGAATGCGAAACCTTGACAAGCTTATTAAAGGAAATCATATCCTTGGAGTTAATGATGTCATATTTGATAAGGATAGACTTTGCAGTGCTTGTCAAGCAGGTAAACAGGTTTGAGGAAAGCATCCCGTGAAGAACATCATGACCACAAGGAGGCCACTCGAGCTACTACACATGGATCTTTTTGGTCCCAACTCTTACAAGAATCTCAGTGGAAATTCTTTTGGTCTAGTTATTGTTGATGATTTTTCCAGATTTACGTGGGTGTTCTTTCTCGATGATAAATCGCAGGTTCAGAAGATCTTCAAAAACTTCGCTAGGAAGGCCCAAAATCAATTTGATGTTACTTCTTGGAGAGTGGTGTCTCCTAGATTGGCTAGGTGTCACTTGGGAGCCTCCGACAAGATTGTGGAGTTGAACCAAGGAGTTTGTAAGGGCAAGGAGATCGCCTACTTCGTGAAGATCTACCGCTAGTGAGGCAAGTCCTTTGTGGGCGACGGCCATGGTGGGATAGACAAGGTTGCTTCTTCGTGGACCCTTCGTGGGTGGAGCCCTCCATGGACTCGCGCAACCGTTACCCTTCGTGGGTTGAAGTCTCCATCAACGTGGATGTACGATAGCACCACCTATCGGAACCACGCCAAAAACATCCGTGTCTCCAATTGCGTTTGAATCCTCCAAACCCTTCCCTTTGCATTCTTGCAAGTTGCATGCTTTACTTTCCGCTGCTCATAAACTCTTTGCATGCCTGCTTGCTATGTGTTGTGAATGTTAAACTTGTGCCTAAACTCCACTTAAACTTTAAAGAAACTTAAAAACTACAACTTTGGCTCTTAGTGTCTAATCACTCCCCCTCTAGACAACTCTTCTCAAGGTCCTACAAACGCCTCGCTCGGCTTCAGTTAGAGCCAATGCCTCGCACACATACGCGTACGTACGAGAGAAACGCGCATTGCTCCACCCCCGACCTCCCACCGTAACCGGCAACTCCCCAAAATTTTCCTCCCCCTCGCTTCTACCATGGTTTTTTCCATCATGGACGGCCCAAAGAATGTCATGCAGCTGCGTCTCCGGCCCGCCCAGGACGAAAAGCCCATTTTCTGTCATGATTTTTTGTCATAGAAGTAGGAGCCCACCACATCTATGATGATACCGGGTTTTGTCACAATTATCATCATAGAAGTGTCATATGTATGACAGAAAAAAATCCGTTCGGCCCAAAATGTCACGGATGTGTCTTTTTTTTGTAGTGTTGTGCCCCGAAGAATTCAACAAAATCAGCCGTCTTGAGAATGCAAAGGAAATTTGGGATACCTTGATTGATATGCATGAAGGTACCGACTCCATCAAGGAATCCAAGTTGGATGTGCTACAAAGTTAACTTAACAAGTTCAAAATGAAGGATGGTGAAGGTGTCGTTGAAATGTACTCTAGGCTTGCTCTTATCATAAATGAGATTGTCGGCTTAGGAAGTGAAGAGATGACCGACAAATTCATCATCAAGAAGATCCTAAGAGCTTTGGACGGAAAATAATATACCGTGTGCACATTGATCCAAATGATGCCCAATTACAAAGATCTCAAGCCAACGGAAGTCATTGGAAGAATTGTTGCTCATGAGATGTCACTCAAGGATAAGGAGGAACTTCAAAACAAGTCAATTGGTGCTTACAAAGCCTCATGTGAAGCCCCCACATCATCAAGTGAGAAACAAACCTTCAATGAAGAATTGAGCTTAATGGTGAAGAACTTCAACAAGTTCTACAAGAATAGAAGCAAAGAGAAAAGCTCCAAGTCAAGGTCCTACAATGACAAAAGATCTTCTAGTCGAGAGCGTAATTATTACAATTGTGGAAGACCCGGACACTATTCCAATGAGTGTACGACACCCTACAAAAGAAGAGAAGAATCACCTAAAAGGAGAAGTAGAAGAGAAGAATCACCACCAAGAGAGAAGGAGTAGAGATGATCGTTATGAACGAAGAACATCTCGGAGAAGCAAGGATTCGGAGAGGAAGGACAAGTCATCAAGGAGCTACACAAAAAAAAGACATCAAGATGAAGGTGAATGGGTATCCGACTCCGACTCCGACAATCACTCCAAGAGAAGCTATCACTCCGACTCCGAATATACTCAAGATGAAGGTGTTGCCGGTCTAGCACTTGTGTCAACCAACTCCTACAACATATTTGATTCACCAAATGAAGGACTTGGAAGATGCTTCATGGCTAAAGGCCCAAAGGTAACACACCCCGAGTATGTTGATTTAAATAGTGATGAAGATGACTTGTTAGGTGATGATGATTTACTTGTTGACAACTCTAGTGATGAATACTATGATGAAACGTCAATTAATCATGATAATCAAGATAAAATGAATGACAATGATAAGGAGAAGATTGAGCTTCTAACTAAAGAACTACACACTCTTAAGTTAGCTCATGAAACTATCTTAGAAGATCATCGAGAACTTTTAAGGACTCATGAGAAGTTACGCTTTGAAAAGCTCAACCTTGAGCAAGAGCATGAGTTCTTAAAGGCAATCAATGATGATCTTTGTAAGAAAAGTTCTTCTTACATTGCCAAGCGTTTACTCTTATCTACTTACATGCCTCAAGTCAAGTCTAGTAACAAGAACAAGAAGGATTCTTCCTCTAGTAGTAACAATAATCATGCTAAATCCAATGTTGTTGCTTCTAGTAGTTCTCTTGATTCCACTAATGATTCTCTTAGCCAAGTTACACTTGAGCAAGAAAATAGCTTATTAATACGTCTCCAACGTATCTATAAAATTTTATTGTTCCATGCTATTATATTACCCCTTTTGGATGTTTATGGGCTTTATTTTACACATTTATATCATTTTTGGGACTAACCTACTAACCGGAGGCCCATCCCATATTGCTGTTTTTTCCCTATTTCAGTATTTCGAAGAAAAGGAATATCAAACAGAGTCCAAATGGAATGAAACCTTCGGGAGCATTATTTTTGGAACAAATCTGATCCAGGGAGCCTGGAGTGCAAGTCAAGAAAACTCCGAGGGCCCCACGATATAGGAGGGCGCCCCCCTATAGGGCGCGCCCCCTATCTCGTGGGCCCCTCGAGCATCCACCAACGTACTTCTTCCTCCTATATATACCTACGTACCCCGAAAACATCCAGAGGCACCACGAAACACAATTTCCACCGCCGTAACCTTCTGTATCCGCGAGATCCCATCTTGGAGCCCTTGCCGGCACTCTGCCGGAGGGGGAAGCAACCATGGAGGGCCTCTACATCAACATCCTTGCCCCTCCGATGAGTTGTGAATAGTTTACCACAGACCTACGGGTCTATAGTTATTAGCTAGATGGCTTCTCCTCTCTTTTTGGATCTCAATACAATGTTCTCCCCCTCTCTTGTGGAGAACTATTCGATGTAATCTCTTTTTACAGTGTGTTGTCGAGATTCGATGAATTGTGGGTTTATGATCAAGTTTATCTATGAATAATATTTGAATCTTCTCTGAATTCTTTTATGTATGATTGAGTTATCTTTGCAAGTCTCTTTGAATTATCAGTTTGGTTTGGCCTACTAGATTGATCTTTCTTGCCATGGGAGAAGTGCTTAGCTTTGGGTTCAATCTTGTGGTGTTCTTACCTAGTGACAGAAAGGGTTGCAAGACACGTATTGTATTGTTGCCATCGAGGATAACAAGATGGGGTTTATATCATATTGCATGTGTTTATCCCTCTACATCATGTCAGCTTGCTTAATGCGTTGCTCTGTTCTTATGAACTTAATACTCTAGATGCATGTTGGATAGCGGTCGATGTGTGGAGTAATAGTAGTAGATGCAGGCAGGAGTCGGTCTACTTGTTATGGATGTGATGCCTATATACATGATCATGCCTAGATAATCTCATAACTATGCGCTTTTCTATCAATTGCTCGACAGTAATTTGTTCACCCACCGTAATACTTATGCTATCTCGAGAGAAGCCTCTAGTGAAACCTATGGCCCCCGGGTCTATCTCTTATCATATTTGCGTTCCATCTACTTTTATTTGCATCTTTACTTTTTGCATCTATATCAAAAATACCAAAAATATATTTATCTTATCATACTATCTTTATTAGATCTCACTTTCGCAAGTGGCCGTGAAGGGATTTACAACCCCTTTATTGCGTTGCTTGCGAGTTCTTAGTTTGTTTGTGTAGGTGCGTGTGACTTTTGAGGAGCCTCCTATTGGATTGATACCTTGGTTCTCAAAACTGAGGGAAATACTTACGCTACACTTTGCTGCATCACCCTCTCCTCTTCGAGGAAAACCAACACAAGCTCAAGACGTAGCACTTATTGAAGGGAATTATAGAGAAAGGTGTTTACAAGAGCCTTGCTGGGAGTAAACAATTTGAGGAAATTGTATGCAAGCAAGGAAGCGTCGGAAGAACCAAGGTGTTGGTTTTGAACGAAAGTTCAATGCCAATGGAGTTGAGTGGGAAGAAGATCAATACCCCAAGACAAAGTTTGTTCCTCAACAAGAGAAGTATGATCCTGCTTCCTTCAAAGGGACACAAGCCCAAGATGATCTTCCACCACAAGACCATAAGCAAAAAGGCAAGGACAAGCTTCAAGAGGAGATTGATGCATTTGAAGAAGCTCCTAAGGCCTTGGTCAAGTGGGTTCCCAAGACTACATCAAGCTCTGCTTCATCAAGTACGACTATAACTCCAAGGATTCCCATCAAGATGATGTGGATCCCGAAGAAGAAGAACTAGAGAGTTCTTGAGGGTGACTCCACCAACATATTTCACTCATATCATTTTGGCAACAACAAGTGCAACCAACTTCCACATCTTGCACTAGTTCAAGGAGTCACAAACCCTCTTGTTGGTAAGACAAGGGACAAGGTAACCTAATGCTCTCATAGACATCATCTTGTGTGTGCATCACTCTATGTCTATGGATATCCTTGTTTGTTCCTTGTGGGACTAACCCGTGTAGGTATTGAAAGTGCAACTCACTCCAAAGGATTGCTCCAAATGATCTACATCAACATTGAGCATCCACATCTTCAACACCTACATGAAGTCATCATCGACAAAACCCAAGGTTAGTTCATCCCTCTAAGGGGGGATCTCACATCTAGGGGGAGCTTTACTCTAAGAATTGAGTCAAAGCAACTCTAATGGTGTGAACACATCAATGCATTATGTAAAAGTGGTAACCCCACTTGAGCTTAAACGATGAGTATGACCTATGATCAAATGTTCTCATTTGACTCCTAAGTCAATATACTCATATATAGATGACCTAGTCATCGTCAATTGCTTGATAGATGCTAGAATTGGTTGTGCATACTTTGCCACATATTTCATTTGCCATTTTATTGTGTGAGCATGTTGGTTGAATATTTTACTCATTCGAGGACATCCACTTGTTGTTTTGATTGATTGGTTTCTTTTTCTTTTGCCAAGTGGATGGACAAGAATGCCTAAGAACCTTCTCTAGCTATTCTTGTCTCAAACTCTATTCATGCTACATCACAAAATTTGATCAAGTCATATTCGAACCACTCTGTGTGAGGAGCACTCGGAGTCCCCGATTCGTCATAGACTTAAACTTCCAAAACTTCTTTGTGCATTTTGGTCTGACCGATTCTTCCATTTCGGTCATACCAAGATCACTAAGTCGATCTAGGTTTTCAATCTCGGTGCAACCGATTTGAATTTTTCGGTCACACCAAGTTGCTGTAACTGATAGCAGTTATGCATCTCGATGCCACCGAGTTGTTCCACTCGGTCACACCGACAGGGTCGGGCTATATATACCCACAGGCAAAACTTTGGAAATTTTCTCCGAACTCTTTCGCCCGCGCTCAGCCCGCTCTGCCTCCAGGGTCTCCGGATCGTCCTCCTCGTCGCTAGCTGCCTCCTGCCGCTGGTCTCCGCCGCCGCCAATGGGAATCATCTCCGCCGTTGCCGCTGTAGCGAGTTCATCGCCAAACTAGGGTATGGACTCTATCACTGTGCTATCCCTATCTGATTCCTAGCACATTGTGTTCGCCATGAATCTTGCCACGATTGAAACTATCTTATCTAGTCAAAACACTCTATAGATTAGAGATGAATTGAAAATTTAGGGTTAGGTTTCCGCCAAAACCATCTCGGACCCACCGAGTTGTAGAACTCGGTTCCACTGATTCGGCTAAGGCCATTGCATATGTGATTCTCGGTCTGACCAAGAATTGCAAATTGGTGTGACCGAGTTCAGGACTTTGTGAAACCCTAGCAGTCTCGGTGCCACCGAACTGTGACTCGGTCTGACCGAGTTCACTTGTTTAGGTTCCAAAAGCTGCTTTGGTATCACCGAGTTTACAAATCGGTTGATCCGAAATGCTTTCTGTGGAAAACTAAAACTAAGTTTTTGACTCATTCTTTTGCAAAAACCTTTGTATTTTGTGATGCTCATCCACTCTATCTCATCTATATCTATTCACAGGGTATGCTGTCAGTGTTTGCAATATGTCTGATCAAAGTGACAGGCAGAACAAGTCAGAGGAGCAGGTTCAAGTGAGTGAGGGCACTAGTCCCTCTAGCAGCTATGATGACAGCAGGAGCACACCCAACAACTTACCCAAAGCTGCCACCAGGGCCAGAAAGAAGAAAACCTCAGATTCTGAGGATGAAGACTATGTGGCTGTTGAGGATGAGGCCACTTCCAAGAAGAATATGCTCAAGAAAGAATATGGCTCAGCTGTAGCTACTAAGCCAAGAATGCAGAAGAAGGCACCTGCAAGAAGGATTCCCACTTTCAAACCTAGGAAGGTTGCCACTGGGGAAACCATGAAGTTTACCATTGAGTCAGAAGATGAAGCTGTTGGCCAAGACAAGAAGAAGAAGAGAGTCAGAACCACCACTACTAAAGTTCTTGGCAACCCCTCTATGAGGAGAGACTTAGAAGAAGAAGAAAAAGAAGAAGAAGAAGAAGAAGAAGAAGAGGTTGCTGCACCAGCACCCAAAGGTCAGAAGCTTATGGGTGATGCTATCAGGTCAGGGGCTGCTTCATCAAAGCCCAAAGAAGCACCCAAGGCTGCGTCCAACCCCAAGACTGCACCTAAGAGGAATACCAGGAACATATCAGCTGCTGAGAAGAACAAGGCCCCAGTGCCTGAAACTGTTGCTGAAGAGGAAGATGAGGAAGAGCATGTCTTGAGAAAATTGAAGCCAAAAATTCCAGATCATAATGATGCTCATCCTGTAGCTGAGAACATGAAGCTGAGAAAGGATGCAGGACTCAGATAGTGGAGGTTGACTGATCCTTATGCAGTCAGGAGGAGAACTGCTGTAGACTACAGGTTCCATACAAAGGAACAACATGATTTTTATGAGACAGTGTTGCTGGACAAGAAGTCGGTAGTGTGTGACATAAGGTGGGTGGACTGGAAGTACATCAAGAAGAATGAAGAACACTATCCTGGTGTGTATGACAGCTTCAGTGCTTGTGGAGTGGCAGACTTTGTTGGGCAGAAGCTCACAAAGTGGAATGATGAGCTAATAATGCAATTCTACTCCACAACACACTTCTATCCAGATGGCAAGATAGTATGGATGTCTGAAGGTACTAGGTACCAATCATCAATTGAAGAATGGGATAATCTGATAAATGCACCTAAGGAGAAAGAGGATGACTTGGATGTCTATGCCAAGAAGAAGATGGATCACAATACTATGGCACATATGTACAAGGAGATCTCAGATGCTGGTGTTGAAACACACAAGTTTGGATCAGTACATTACCTTCTGTCAGGACTGCCAACCATCAACTGGATCCTCAGGCACACTCTCTTGCCCAAGTCAGGTGATCACAACATGATCAGAGGCCATGCAATAAATCTACTACACTTATTTGATGTGCCACAAAAGTTCAAGGTCATGAGCCTTATAGTTGAAACAATCAAGAGGATAGCTGCTGACCAAAAGAGAAGTTGTGGGTATGTCCCACAGATCCAGGAGTTGATTAACTCCAAGATGGGCACTGGCACATACTTGTTGGACAAGGATCACATGCCTATCTATCCAGATTTTGAGGACAACCAAGTGGTTATGGATGAAGATGAACCATCTTCTGTGCAAGCACAAGCAAAGAAGGAGAAGGCAAGGACTGAGAAGGTTGCCAAGATGCCAACAATGGAAGAGGCATCTCAGTACTTTTTGAAGAGCAAACAGGATCAGCTTGGCTACTTGATTGCATCCACTCTAAGGATTGAGAAGGGGCTGGCTACCCTGACTCTAAACCAGCAGAGCCTGGAGAGGATCATAGAGCAGAAGTTCTATGACTTGAATGTGAAGGTAACTGAGATCCAGTCTGTTGTTGAGCAACTCCGGGATGATATGCAGGAGAGGAAGGGCAAGACAACCACTGAGGCATTTGCCAGAGTGCCTAGAGCTCAGAGATCGGCTGCAGTGCCAGTGACAGACACCAGAGTCACTTCATCTGCACCAGCTACAGCCCCAGTGCAACCAGCTCCAGCACCTACTCCACCAGCTCCATCAACATCTACTGAAGTCTTCGTCCAAGGAGCCATCTCTACACCACCACCTGAAGATCAAGCTTGAAAGACGATTTAGTGCTATGCATTTTCTATGAACTTTTTGGTAACTTGTTGCCAAAGGGGGAGAAAAATGTATAGATCATAGGCTTCGAGAGAGAGCGTTGCTTTTTATTCTCTCTTGATTTGGTGGTTGAACTTTATCTGCTTGTTTGATATACCTTATGTCTGTGTGATACTTGGATGATCATGTGTTTGATCATATGCTACATTAATGCTTGTTGGATGACATTATCCTTTTATCTCTATATGATTATTCACTTTGCTTGGTGATGAGTGCATGTATTCAGTTGTTATCATTTTGAACGCTCCACCAAGATGTATGTGACATGGAAGAGTAACCCATGAGCCTAAATCTTTGTGCATTTGCAGTCCAAAGCAAATCTTAAACTATGCACAAATTTAGGGGGAGCTCTTGCTTATCACATACTTCTCAAAGCGACAATGTTTTTCACTCTTATTATCATTTGTCGAAGCTTTGATCTATATGTTGTCATCAATTACCAAAAAGGGGAAGATTGAAAGTGCAACTATCCCTAGGTGGTTTTGGTAATTCCTAACAACATATAGCTCATTGAGCTAACATTATTCCAAGATAAATATTTCAGGAAAAGCTCAATGAATGGCATGGCATGGATGAGAAAAGTGGACCCCTCAAATGCTAAGGATAAAAGGATTGGCTCAAGCTCAAAACTTAAGACTCTACATTTTATATTTTAGTGATCCAAGATCACATTGAGTCTATAGGAAAAGCCAATACTATCAAGGAGGGATGAGGTATTGCTTAATGAGGTTCTTGCTTCATAGTGCTTAGTGATATGCTCCAAAACCCTCAACTACTTTCCCACATCCACATATGACCTAAACCAAAAGTCAAACTCGGCCCCACCAATTCTTTCTATCCGGCACCACCGAGTTCAGATGTCATAGTCACTACCACAAACCCTAGGCAAATCGGTCTCATCGATAGGGATCTCGGTATCACCGAGATGGGATTGTAATCTCTCGGTTTCCCTTCGTAACATTTCGGTACCACCGAGATGAGAGATCGGTCCCACCGAGATTGCAATGTAAACTCCCAGTTTCCTTTTCGTAACATTTCCGTCCCACCGAAATGAGCGAACTGGTCCCACCGAGTTTACCTGACCAACTCTCTGGTTAGCTTATTACCAAAATCGGTCCCACCGAGTTTGTGTAATCGGTCTCATCGAGATTACGTTATGCCCTGACCCTAATCATATCGGTCCTACCGAGTTGCATGTCAGTCCCACCGAAAATCCTAACGGTCACTAGATTTGCTGAATCGGTCCGACCGAGTTTACCGATTCGGTCCCACCGAATTTGGCAAGTTGTGTATAACAGTTAGATTTTGTGTGGAGGCTATATATACCCCTCCACCTCCTCTTCATTCATGAAGAGAGCCATCATAACGAACCTACACCTCCAACTTGCATTTTCTGAGAGAGAACCACCTACACTTGTGTTGAGGCCAAGATATTCCATTCCTACCATATGAATCTTGATCTCTAGCCTTTCCCAAGTTGCTTTCCACTCAAATCTTCTTTCCACCATATCCAAATCCTGTGAGAGAGAGTTGAGTGTTGGGGAGACTATCATTTGAAGCACAAGAGCAAGGAGTTCATCATAAACATACCATTTGTTACTTCTTGGAGAGTGGTGTCTCCTAGATTGTCTAGGTGTCACTTGGGAGCCTCCGACAAGATTGTGGAGTTGAACCAAGGAGTTTGTAAGGGCAAGGAGATCGCCTACTTCGTGAAGATTTACCGCTAGTGAGGCAAGTCCTTCGTGGGTGACGGCCATGGTGGGATAGACAAGGTTGCTTCTTCATGGACCCTTCGTGGGTGGAGCCCTTCATGGACTCACGCAACCGTTACCCTTCATGGGTTGAAGTCTCTGTCAACGTGGATGTACGATAGCACCACCTATCGGAACCACGACAAAAACATCCGTGTCTCCAATTGCGTTTGAATTCTCCAAACCCCTTCCCTTTACATTCTTGCAAGTTGCATGCTTTACTTTCCGCTGCTCATATACTCTTTGCATGCTTGCTTGAATTGTGTTAAGATTGCTTGACTTGTGCTAAGTTAGCTAAAATCTGCCAAAGACTAAAATTTGGAAAAGCATAAGTTTTATTTGGTCAAGTAGTCTAATCACCCCCCTCTAGACATACTTTCGATCCTACATCAACCCCTATGCATAGATTACCCCAATGTCACCTCAAGAATCCGCGAGTTGAGTGCCAAAACATACATCAAGTGAATCAATAAAACATCCCATTGTCACAAAGATCCCATCGCAAGACATACATCAAGTGTTCTCAAATCCAATACTCAATCCAATATAACAAAACCTCAAAGAGCAAGATTCAATTCATCACAAGAAGATAGAAAGGGAAGAACACCATAAGATCCAAATATGAGACATATAAAGGACGCTACGCTACCCGCCCTCCTGGAGGCATTGCGCGCGCTAGCGATTCTGGATCGAACGATGCTTTCACTGTGTTACTTTTTACTCTGGTGGCAGCTGGTAAACCGTC
This sequence comes from Triticum dicoccoides, assembly GCF_002162155.2. Lineage (NCBI taxonomy): Eukaryota > Viridiplantae > Streptophyta > Magnoliopsida > Poales > Poaceae > Triticum > Triticum dicoccoides. The sequence continues at coordinate 451,290,326 of NC_041391.1, read as the reverse complement.
CGTTTCTTTTACACGCACAGGCTTGGGTTGAGACTGCATGACCGGTGGGCTCGTTCGTCGGTAGGACCAAGGAGCAGTGTGTGGGTTGCGCGGGCACCACATCGGCGAGTGGCTGGGGCTGGGTCGAACAGGTGAAAACCTAGCACGCGCACGCACATGACCTTCCTCCTCCTCACTTTTACTCCCTCGTCCTACCTGCTGCCGTCATCTCCTCCTCTTCCCCTCTCTCCCTCTCGTAGCGCCTCCACCTCGACTTCCTTCTCTTGGTCGTCCACGCATCCAGCGAGGGGCATGGTTCCAGATCGGGCGTTGCCATGGAGAGCAGGGGCGGCAGGACGGTTGGCTGAAGGAGCCGGGGAGGCCTGCGGTCGGGGGAAGGAGCAGCAAGGCCTGAGACGAGGAGAAGCCAGCGATGGCGACAAGAAGCAGCAGTGGCAGCGCTCCATGTCGGCGGCCCTCTCCATCTTCCCTGCAGCTCCATGACCGGTGGCAGGCGGGAGGAGTATAGACCGACCCTGTTCGTCATGGAGGCCCTTCTGACGCCGCGAGCCAGGGGACTCCGCCCTGCTCAACCCGAGGGCGCCGCCCCTTCCCCACCCATGGCGGAGGAGGGTGGCGGCACAGACCAGTGGAGGGGAATGGGAAGATGTGAGATGTGGCTCGGGGGAGCAAAGGGGAGGACGACGGCGAGAAAATTGATGATCTATGTGTAATAATCTATGCTTGATGATCTGCTCAATTTTTTCCTGACATTTACCTTCAGTCCTTGATTAGTTCTTGTGCAAAGAGGGTAAGTGTTTGAAAGCTACATATTTACTTCTTTTGGATCTCTACAGGTGTTGAGAACTTCGCTGCAGGTCAAAGAGACATGGATCCTTGACAAACAGAGGTATGGCTATTCTCTTGCATCCTGTTCAGTGCCATGTGTCTTGGATCTTCTTTTCCACACATTCAGCTTCAAGCTCCAATCGTCAGTAAAGTCCAGTACCTTATTTCCTTGTGAGCAATAGATCGAGCCAACATCTATTTCATTAATCCTATCAGTTCAATAACATTCATTAGAGAAACAAAGGAATCAATGACCAGTGACCAATTCAAATGATAAAATAAAAAAATTCAAATAACGTAAGTGTCAATTTCACTCAGTATTGAAAGTTACTACTATCTAGACGGTTTGCATACGCCAAAATTTGGAAGCTGCAGTTTTCCAGTTTGATCTAACAGTAAATTGTAAAAGATGTAACAAAGAGTTAGTTGCCCATTTAGTGGATTCACAGTTAGTGTTTGATGGAATGCCACTGGGATGTCTGAATTCTGTTTTCAGATATGGCCGTCATGTTAAATGGCTGATGCAGTGCATTAAGTGTTCGCCATCTACTAAAGCAAAGATACAATAACCTGATTAGACAAGCAGTTCCAGTCCGTGGGGTACAAGAACGACTGGGTGAGCTCGCTAGACCAGACTCAGGACTGTGTTGATCGCCTACACCTCAAGGTGGAGCCGGAGGACAAGCGGCACATTGCCCTCTGGCCATCCCACCCCAAAAACTTTGGGTGGCTGATCCATAGAGTGATGTCGACTTCACAAATTTCCCAGCTCGAAGAAGGATTTGTTGAACAATCATTAAAACACATTTTTTCCTTTTTGATTTTTTTTAAAACATATACTGTTGCGTTGCAGGGATGTTCTGGACTAACATAGTAGGTTCTCTCCTTCATAGAAAGGAACTATTTAGAATCTCCTGATTCCTCCTTTTTGTTGCTTAATTTATATGTGTAGTTCATGTTCCAGTTTGTGTTCCAAAAAGTTGTTCAACTGTTATACGCTAAATCAATACTGTCTCACACGGTGGTGGTTCATAATTTATCTCTCTCTCTCTCGATCCTGCATTTCTAAGTATATATAGGTCATGTCGTTGATCACATGGTATTCTTGCTTTGTGGTAATTAAGTGTACTGTGGTGAGGAGCTGACATTGCTTATATTCTCAACTCAAGTATCATTCATGTATTTAGTTATTTACTATGGGCACCAACCAATTTTGGGACTACCGTGTATATTGTGTTCTTCTATTCTTCAAGAAAGTCATTCTTGGGCATTATCCTGCAAGGAATTGTGTAACCATCCCAGTAGTTGCTGGCACACTTGATTTTGAATATTTTTCTGCTGTAACTTGCACTGGGGACTGACGACTAATGTCGCCAAATTTTATCTTTGTTGCCAGTTTGGTGGATGTGCAGCCTTTTGTCATTCTGGTGTATTTTCATTGCAAATAACAAGAAGGCAATCTCAACTTGTTCATTGATCTCTTCCAGACCATGGTTCATACATCTATGATTGCAACTGCCAATTAAAACAATATGACGTACAATAATACAGGTTGCACATCTGATACTGAAGTTTCATGGTTCCAGACAGAGGTATGCAACATAAACACTTGAGCAGTCCTTTTTGTTTCTCAAATTTTCATCCATTATTTGTTATCTGATACTGAAGTTTCATGGTTCCAGGGGATGCCAAATTTCTATAGTTACTTATTTTCTCAATCCAAAAGACATACCTTCAGTATATTGTACTCCCTCCGTCCCAAAATAAGTGTCTCAACATTAGTACAAGTTAGTACAAAGTTGAGCCACTGATTTTGGGACATGGGGAGTATATATAACTAATTGTCTAGAACTATTTTTGCTTTTTGTAAAGAAGCAGTGCATACCATGTCATAATTGAGATGATGGTTTCATATTGGAAATATATGGTGCATTCATACAAGAGCCCATGCTGGGCAGACTTATTTCTCCGTGGCATGGGTTTAAATGTAGTAACTTGTGTTTATGCTTTACTTTCCGGTGCTTAGCAGTGCCCTTGTCAAGTATATAGGGACGGAAAATGCTATTCATCATGACAATCTTAGGCGATGTTCAGCAAAAATTGAGGCACTATACCGACTAAATGTTCAGGCTTTCTCCAAACAGCGGAGATTCAAGGTGATTAATAGTCAAATAGAACTTCTCTCCATTCGTGTCTAAAGAGAAGGTATAAGTGATGGTCGGCCTGGTGATGAGGGCATCAAGACAAAGTGATTAATTCGCAACTCTGTTCTTGATTGGTTTTTACAAATACACAAGGTACTACCGTTTCCTTCTATGTTTAAATGGCTTTGTGAGCACAACTATTTGGAAATTCTGCGATTCATGGTGGAAGCAAGCATCTTTGTTTTCCCGGCCGAAAATACTTAGTTTCATAGATTTTCTGAGTCGACCATTTCTTAGATTTTCTGAGTTAAGAGCTGAATTGAGCATTTCTTAGATTTCCTGAGTTCAGAGCTTTTATTATCTCTTCGGTAATCTGTAGAAGTTTACTTTTCCTGTGGTGTCCATTCATTTCGAAAGCTATTTGCATGCACACTGGCATGTCATTGTTTGTGTGCCCCCTTACTGCTTCTTACTCCATTTATAAGTGGTGAAAAATATTTTCCCCAGTTGAATTTTATGTATGAAGCCTCTTGTTGAAAGGCCTTCTTCTATTGCATACTGACGTTTGCATTGCATGATAAAGCTATATCAACACTGCTCTTTGTTTTGTTGTTCACTTTTGTATTTCCCTTTGGAAATGACAAAAGTGGGGTTTTCTTTTGTAGCTTGCTGGATTTCTTAGTTAGGGGAAGTTGTTTAATAAATGATATTGCCAGTATTTTGCCTACATGGCTAAAGAAGAAACCAAACCAAGGAAAATCTGGATTTTTTTTATAGTATCCCACATAATGCAAAACAATCGATCAAGATTTTACACATAACTTGATTCATTCGTGTTTTGTTTATTTGTGTTCTGGTACTAGCACAGTTGGTGACTTAAGCTTCATCAATATCAGATGTTCTTTTTTTCTTGCTTGCACAGTTGGTGACTTGAGCTTCATCAATATCAGTTGTTTTTTTCATTCGTAAACAGAGTAGCATCACACGAGTTCCAAGTTTTATGGCAGGTTATTGTAATGTATCTTCAGAGATGTACATTAGAGAAATTGTCAGCCAACAATTGAATTAGGTATACATGAAGCTATATATATATTTACTAATCAATCATTTCCCTTATCTCTATCTAATTTAAACATTGCACAATGATTCACCCCCTATTTTTAGCTTACACTGAAATCTGAATTCAGTTGTGTGCATGTATGTTTATACCCAGCCTAAAATCCTGTCTCCTGGATCTTGTGGTTAGTGACCTCATGTATGGGTATACTTAGGTGTTCAGTGTCGCTTCTCCATAATATACTATCACCTTTATGTTAGGTATATCGTATGTCTGGAAAAGATACGCTGCAGAACATTCTCCAGAAAATGCAATTTATTGGGGCTTAGGCGATGCAACTTTAGATCCGAAGAGAATTCTCCAGAAAACAAACAAATATTATTGCGGCTTGGACTATGAGCTAAGTGATATGGAAGACATTTGTACTTTTGCCAATGACCGCCAACCGAGCACACCTATAATGAAGAGTTGCATACCTATAATGAGGGGGAGGGGGAGGGGGAGGGGGAGGGGGAGAGAGGTACATACCCTCAGCCCCGATGGTGAACTACTCCCTCCTCGTCATGTGATGAAGACCGCCGATATGATGAAGATGGCCTCCGGTGATGATTTTCCCCTCCGGCAGGGTGCCGGAACTTCTCATGTAGGGCTCTTTCTGGAGATTACCAAATTAATAAGAATTTTTGATAGCCGTCTCACGTCAAGGGGGTGCCTGAGGGACCCACAAGCCAGGGGGTGCGCCCTAGGGGGTGGGCGCGCCCCTAGGCTTGTGGCCTCCTTGGTCACTTCCTAGCCCAGTTCCGGTGCTTCGGGGGTCTCTTTTGGTCCATAAAAAATCACCGTAAGTTTTCAGCCCATTTCGAGAATTTTTATTTCTGCACAAAAATAGACACCACGAACTAATATCTTTTCATTGTGCAGACAAAGATCTTGTTTTTTTGTCGCTAATTTCTTTATCGTAACAATCTTTCTGAGTTTCTTGACTTGACTGGTATTCATGGACAATTCATTTCCACATATGCAAAAAGGGTCAAACAGTGGGTCAAAAACCTCTGACAACAGGACCTACATGTGCAAGACCAAATTGTTAAAAACCTAATATTTAAAAATAAGAAGTGGAAAGGTGTGTTATTAAGTGCAAGAAGCCTAATATTTAAAAACAAGCAAACATAGTCATTCAAACTTGTATTGTGCATGTCTAAGTAAATTAGTTATTGGCCCTGTTTGGATCCATGGTTAGAGCTAGTTTGGTCTCAAATAGCCCTAAAGTATCCAAACATGGGGGCTAGTTTGAGCTAGTTGCGTCAAACCCACCCAAAACAACTATCCCACCCAAGAGATGTTGATTGGGGCTAGTTCTCCTAGTGCATTTATTGTCATTCTAACACTGTCATCCAAACACCTCTTTGGCTAGAGTTAGTTCAGGGTTAGTCATTGTTTAGTATCATTGTTATTTAGGAAACGTAGGATAGCGTAGGATTTATTCTACCTTGACTTGTAATCCAAGATGACCATGTACTCCTATATATATGCCCACGAGACTCAATCAATACAATTAACTATTCGACCAATCTATCTCTCTCCCTTTTAACTGCCATGAGCTAGAAACTAACTCTAACCTCTAGCTAAGTTAGAGTATCAAACAGTGCCATTGTTAAATCAAATGGAAAGCCATGTTCAATACTTCCTCCGGTCCTTTTTACTATGCATATAAAAACTGTCTGAAGTCAAACCTCATAAAGTTTGACCTTATTTATATGGAAAAAAAATCAACATCTACCATGCTAAAGTTATACAATATGTAAATTTAAGTCATGACACATGTACTGATATTTATTTCATATTGTGAATGTTGGTATTTTGTTTTGTAAAGTTGGTCAAACTTTACGAGGCTTGACTTTAGACAAATCTTATATGCAAACTAAAAAGATTCAGAGGGAGTACAACATGCTTAACAACAACCAAATATAGTCATTCATAGAGCTATTGTTAAATTTGGTATTGATGAAATTGAATTGCATAGTTCATACTAGCACATATAGAACATCACACTATTAATAGTTGAAATAAACAAGGCATACTACAGACAACCAAAGATGGCAATTGAAACTGGACATATGCTAACTACAAACAACCGAACAACCATAAACCATAGAAATAAACAAGGTGTAATGCAAACAACCAAATATAGCAATAAATACTGGATAGGTTCTCACTACAAAAGGGGTTTGAGAAAACAAATCATGGGTTTCCTCACTTGTCACAGATTGGCTCTTCCTTGTGGTCGCCGTTGATGAGGTCTGACTTGACAGCTCAGCATCCCAAGCCAGCGTCGTAGAATGTGTCCTTCAGAAATGACAAAAGGGGCTCCATGGGGATGAAGGATGGAAAATTGTTCATAACGAGCCACAGGAGATCAGCGGCAGGGCCATTGATGGGATCGATGGCTATCGAACCCGAAGGGTTGGGGGTGGGCAACTTAACCTATGACTAACCCGTATCAAGTTGTTGGTGTCGATGACCTCGATGTCGTAGCCGGCGTCCGTGACATTCCAGAATACTCTAGTCTGCTGATTGAAAGGCTCAATCTAGGTCCAATCATCGTCGTCAGCTTCCTCGGCGGACACCTTGCCGACGTCGGGCGAAAAGGCCATGGTAAAGCTCTTTTGGGCCATTCGCTCCTCTAGCTCCCTGGGAAGCATAGTCGGGCTTAGTCTACGACGCTCTGGAGTGGGGAAGGGGTGGGGATGGGGATCTCTAGGAAAGGGGCATTTGCAGGCATCATCTAAGAAACTCAGGGCGGCGAGGGTATGTATATCGGTGGGTAAACTGCACGGGCAGACCGACAGAGGTTGACGATGGAGGCGGCACATCGGTGACCTAGCTAGGTTTGGAGCGAGGGAGGGATGGTGTGTATGTGTGTGAGCGGGGGTTAGGGGTGAGCGAAGGAGTTAGGGTGTGTGTGGAGGGGGTCCAAGGTGGTGTTTGAGGAAATGTCGCGGGTACTGAAAATTTTACTAGGCGGGAGTAAAATGGCGGGGCAACCGAAAATTTGGATCAAGGGATTGAAGAAGAGTGGGGCGGGAGTAACGAACTTCACACACGGTTAAAACATAATAATCGTGTGCTATCAAACAGAAAAACACTCCAGCTAAGTAGATATTTTTTAGATTGCGAGGGATGGAGGCGGGAGTAAAATGCCGAGGCTACTGAAAATTTGGATCTACTTATTGAAGGAAAGCGGGAGTAATAGACATCGCACATGGTCCAGACATACTAATCGTGTGCTATCAAACAGAAAAACCATCTACGCATGTAGATATTGTTGAGATTGCGAGGGGGTACATATTTTCGAGAGGGAGAGGGGGAAGCCTCATGGAGCCGAATCTACTATGATCATGTGGGTGACAGGGGCAGGGGTGCAGCACACGGTAGTCCTAGGGAACCATGTCTGTTTCGTACCCGATCGCAAACAATTGTTGCGTCCGACTCGTCTGTTGTTTATAAATTTGGCCAAGAAATGCGGGAAAGGGTCAGAACACGAACACACTTGCATGTGGACCAAATATATGTATGAAAAGGGTGGTTTGATGTTCAAATACCCAATGCACAACTTTGATGTGGCAACTGTCACAGAAAGCACATGTTAT
>NC_041391.1:451225353-451282281 GCF_002162155.2 Triticum dicoccoides | reverse complement strand
TTGTCGGGAGGGGAATCCTAGCTATGAACGCATGCCCCCAAATAGCTAGGTCTGACAGACATCTCACCGTACCGTAACACTAAACCTAAGGAGTACATCAACCCCCCTCCCCCCTTTGCTTCCGATCAAATATGGACCGTGCGCGGGCCCATAGATGTGTTCTTGCTACCTCTTGAGCATGTGTTGGTTTCCCCTTGAAGAGGAAAGGGTGATGCAACAAAGTAGCGTAAGTATTTCCCTCAGTTTTTGAGAACCAAGGAATCAATCCAGTAGGAGGTTACACTCAAAACTCAAATCCCTCGTACGTGCACAAACAAATAAGAACCCTACAACCAACTCGATAAAGGGGTTGTAAATCCCTTCACAGCCACTTGCAAAAGTGAGATCTGGTAGAGATAATAAGATCAATATTTTTGGTATTTTTATGATATAGATTGAAAAGTAAAGATTGCAAAATAAAATAGATCAAAAACTTATATGATGGAAAATAGACCCGGGGGGCATAGGTTCACTAGTGGCTTCTCTCAAGATAGCATAAGTATTACGGTGGGTGAACAAATTACTGTCGAGCAATTGATAGAAAAGTGCATAGTTATGAGAATATCTAGGCATGATCATGTATATAGGCATCACGTCCGTGACAAGTAGATCGAAACGATTCTGCATCTACTACTATTACTCCACACATCGACCACTATCCAGCATGCATCTAGAGTATTAAGTTCATAAGAACAGAGTGACGCATTAGGCAAGATGACATGATGTAGAGGGATAAACTCAACCAATATGATATAAACCCCATCTTTTTATCCTCGATGGCAATAATACAATACGTGCCTTGTTGCCCTTGCTGTTGCTGGGAAAGGACACCGCAAGATTGAACCCAAAGCTAAGCACTTCTCCCATTGCAAGAAAGATCAATCTAGTAGGCCAAACCAAACTGATAATTTAAAGAGACTTCAAAGATAACAAATTATACATAAAAGAATTCAGAGGTGATTCAAATATTGTTCGTAAATAATCTTGATCATAAACCCACAATTCATCAGATCTCGACAAACACACCGCAAAAAGAATTACATCAAATAGATCTCCAAGAAGATCGAGGAGAACTTTGTATTGAGATCCAAAGAGAGAGAAGAAGCCATCTAGCTAATAACTATGGACCCAAAGGTCTGTGGTAAACTACTCACACTTCATCGGAGAGGCTATGGTGTTGATGTAGAAGCCCTTCGTGATCGATTCCCCCTTCGGCGGAGCGCCGGAAAAGGCCCCAAGATGGGATATCACGGGTATAGAAGGTTGCGGCGGTCGAAATAGGGTTTCGTGGTGCTCCAGGATGTTTTCAGGGTATATGAGTATACATAGGCGAAAGAAGTCGGTTAGGGGAGCCACGAGGGACCCACGAGGGTGGGGGCATGCCCTCCTGCCTCGTGGCCTCCTCGTTTCTTTCTTGACGTCCACTCAAAGTGTCTGGATTGCGTTTGTTCCAAAAATTAACTCTCCCGAAGGTTTCATTCCGTTTGGACTCTGTTTGATATTCTTTTTCTGCGAAACACTGAAATAGGCAAAAAAAACAGCAATTTGGAGTGTGCCTCCGGTTAATAGGTTAGTCCCAAATATAATTTAAAAGTGCATAGTAAAGCCCATTAAACATCCAAAACAGATAATATAATAGCATGGAACAATAAAAAATTATAGATACGTTGGAGACGTATCAAGCATCCCCAAGCTTAATTCCTGCTCGTCCTCGAGTAGGTAAATGACAAAAATAGAATTTTTGATGTGGAATGCTACCTAACATAATTTTCAATGTAATTTTCTTTATTGTGGCATGAATGTTCAGATTCAAAAGATTCAAAATAAAAGTTTAATATTGACATAAAAATAGTAATACTTCAAGCATGCTAACTAAACATTTTATGTCTTATCAAAATAACATAGCCAAAGAAAGCTTATCCTTACAAAATCATATAGTTTGGCCATGCTTCATTTTCGTCACACAAAATGCTCCCATCATGCACAACCCCGGTTTCAGCCAAGCAATTGGTTCATATTTTTTAACGCGCTTCAGCCTTTTCAACCCTCACGCAATACATGAGCGTAAGCCATGGACATAGCACTATGGGTGGAGTAGAGTATGATGATAGGGATCATGAGAGAAAACAAAAAAGGAGAAAGTCTCACATTGACGCAGCTAATCAACGGGCTATGGAGATGCCCATCAATTGATGTCAATACGAGGAGTAGGGATTGCCATGCAACGGATGCACTAGAGCTATAAATGTATGAAAGCTCATAAAAAAAACTAAGTGGGTGTGCATCCAACTTGCCTGCTCACGAAGACCTAGGGCATTTTGAGGAAGCCCATCATTGGAATATACAAGCCGAGTTCTATAATGAAAAAAAAATCCCACTAGTATATGAAAGTGACAACATAGGAGACTCTCTATCATGAAGATCATGGTGCTACTTTGAAGCACAAGTGTGGAAAAATGATAGTAACATTGTCCCTTCTCTCTTTTTCTCTATTTTTATTTGGGCTTCTTTGGCCTCTTTTTTTTATTTGGGCTTCTTTGGCCTCTTTTATTTTTCATAAAGTCCGGAGTCTCATCCTGACTTGTGGGGGAATCATAGTCTCCATCATCCTTTCCCCACATGGGACAATGCTCTAATAATGCAAATCATCACACTTCTATTTATTTACAACTCAAGAATTACAACTCAATACTTAGGACAAATATGACTCTATGTGAATGCCTCCGGCGGTGTACCGGGATATGCAATGAATCAAGAGCGACATGTATGAAAGAATTATAAAGGTGGCTTTGCCACAAATACGATGTCAACTACATGATCATGCAAAGCAATATGACAATGATGGAGTGTGTCATAATAAACGGAATGGTGGAAAGTTGCATGGCAATATATCTCGAAATGGCTATGGAAATACCATAATAGGTAGGTATGGTGGCTGTTTTGAGGAAGATATAAGGAGGTTTATGTGCGATAGAGCGTATCGTATCACGGGGTTTGGATGCACCGGCGAAGTTTGCACCAACTTTCAAGGTGAGAAAGGGCAATCCACGGTACCGTAGAGGCTAGCAAATGGCAGAAAGGTAAGAGTGCGTATAATCCATGGACTCACATTAGTCATAAAGAACTCATATACTTATTGCAAAAGTTTATTAGCCCTCAAAGCAAAGTACTACTACGCATGCTCCTAGGGGAAGGGTTGGTAGGAGTTAACCATCACGCAATCCCGACCTCCACTCATAAGGAAGGCAATCAAAGAACACCCCATGCTTTAAATTTGTCACACAACGTTCACTATACGTGCATGCTACGGGACTTGCCAACTTTAACACAAGTATTTCTCAATTTCATAATTACCCAACTAGCATGACTCTAATATTACCACCTTTATATCTCAAAACAATTATCAAGTATCAAATTTATCATAGTATTTAATGCACTCTATATGAAAGTTTTTATTATACCTATCTTGGATGCTCATCATATTAGGACTAATTTTACAACCCAAGCAAATTACCATGATGTTCTAAAAGACTCCCAAAATAATATAAGTGAAGCATGAGTGATCAATAATTTCTATAAAATAAAACCACCACCGTGCTCTAAAAAGATATAAGTGAAGCACTAGAGCAAAATTATCTAGCTCAAAAGATATAAGTGAAGCACATAGAGTATTCTAATAAATTCCGATTCATGTGTGTCTCTCCCAAAAGGTGTGTATAGCAAGGATGATTATGGTAAACTAAAAAGCAAAGACTCAAATCATACAAGACGCTCCAAGCAAAACACATATCATGTGGTGAATAAAAATATAGCATCAAGTAAAGTTACCGATGGACGAAGACGAAAGAGGGGATGCCTTCCGGGGCATCTGCAAGCTTAGGCTTTTGGTTGTCCTTGAATTTTACCTTGGGGTGCCTTGGGCATCCCCAGGCTTAGGCTCTTGCCACTCCTTATTCCATAATCCATCAAATCTTTACCCAAAAACTTGAAAACTTCACAACACAAAACTCAACAGAAAATCTCATGAGCTCCATTAGCAAAATAAAACAAACCACCACTTTAAGGTATTGTAATGAACTCATTCTTTATTTATATTGGTGTTAAACCTACTGTATTCCAACTTCTCTATGGTTCATACCTCCCGATACTAGCCATAGATTCATCAAAATAAGCAAACAACACACGAAAAACAGAATCTGTCAAAAACAGAACAGTCTGTAGCAATCCGTAACTTTCGAATACTTCTGGAACCGCAAAATAGGAAGTCCTAGATAATTTTTCTATTAATCTTCTGCAAAAAAGAATCAACTGAAAAGCGCGTTTCTTTGATTTATGAAAATTATTCTCGTGCGTGCGAAAGTTTCTGTTTTTCAGCAAGATCAAATTAACTATCACCCAAGATGATCCTATAGGTTTTACTTGGCACAAACACTAATTAAAACATAAAACCACATATAAATAGAAGCTAGATGAATTATTTATTACTAAACAATAACCAAAAGCAAAGAACAAAAATAAAATTGGGTTGCCTCCCAACAAGCGCTATCGTTTAGCGCCCTAGCTAGGCATAAAAGCGAGAACAAATCTAAGTATTGCCATCTTTGCTATTCAATTCTTCAATAGAACACTTATAACCCTTAGGATTTCCTTCTTTTTATTAATGATTAAACTCCTAGGCAAGAAATCAAGAAATTCGTTTGTAGCAAAAGGTTCCTTAATGATAGCGAAAAAGCTGAGGTGAACACTAATTGATTTGAGATATGCATTTTCCTTACTAGAAGATTCACCCTTATTTTTAGGAACATACATTAATTTGGAAATTTTGGTAGTAGGAGGATTTGGAGTATTTTTCACGGAAGAAAAGGCGGACCCTAAGTTGGTAATAATATCCTCAAGTTTACCGATTCTTGTGGAATCTTGGTCTATTCTCTCGTTAACTATAGGTTCCTTTTCTTTAAAAAAAAATCAGAGTAACTCCAACCGTAGATCCATATTGGGTAATTTGGTTGTGGATCTTTTTACCCAAATTTTCAATTAACTCTACAGTGGCAACTTTATTTTCAATAATTTCAAGCCTTTGCATCACATGTTCCAAAGTTAAAACAATTCCATTAACCAAAAGAGGTGGTGGACCAAACAAATCTACCATAGTTATAAGAATCAAAAGTATGGCTACCCAAGAAATTCCCTCCGGTAATGGTATCAAGAATATAGCTGTTCCAAGGAGTAATGCCTACATAAAAATAGCGAAGAAGAACGGAAGTAAATTGCTTCCTAGTAGATATGTTCTGAGCATTGCAAATTCTATGCCAAGCATCTTTTAGGTTTTTTCTCCCTCCCTTTGTTTAAAATTAAGAACTTCATGATCGGGAGTACTAACAATGATAGAAGGACTAGCCATGACGATGAACGATGACACAAGAAGCAAGCGAAAAAGAGGCGAACAGGAAAAAGAGGGTGAATAAAACGGCAAGGGTGAAGTGGGGGAGAGGAAAACGAGAGGCAAATGGCAAATAATGTAATGCGAGGGATAAGAGTTTCTGATGGGTACTTGGTATGTCTTGACTTGTGTGTAGACTCCCCGGCAATGGCAACTGCGCCAGAAATCTTTCTTGCTACCTCTTGAGCATGTGTTGGTTTTCCCTTGAAGAGGAAAGGGTGATGCAGCAAAGTAGCGTAAATATTTCCCTCGGTCTTTGAGAACCAAGGTATCAATCCAGTAGGAGGCTACACTCAAATCCCTCGTACCTGCACAAACAAATAACAACCTTGTAACCAACGGATAAAGGGGTTGTCAATCCCTTCACGGCCACTTGCAAAAGTGAGATCTGATAGAGATAATAAGATAAATACTTTTGGTATTTTTATGATATAGATTGAAAAGTAAAGATCACAAAATAAAATAGATCGTAAACTTATATGATGGAAAATAGACCCGGGGGCCATAGGTTTCACTAGTGTCTTATCTCAAGATAGCATAAGTATTATGATGGGTGAACAAATTACTGTCGAGCAATTGATAGAAAAGTGCATAGTTATGAGAATATCTAGGCATGATCATGTATATAGGCATCACGTCCGTGACAAGTAGATCGAAACAATTCTGCATCTACTACTATTACTCCACACATCGACCGCTATCCATCATCCATCTAGAGTATTAAGTTCAGAAGAACAGAGTAACGCATTAGGCAAGATGACATGATGTAGAGGGATAAACTCAAGCAATATGATATAAACCCCATCTTTTTATCCTCGATGGCAATAATACAATACGTGCCTTGCTGCCCGTGCAGTCACTGGGAAAGGTCACTGCAAGATTGAACCCAAAGCTAAGCACTTCTCCCATTGCAAGAAAGATCAATCTAGTAGGCCAAACCAAACTGATAATTCGAAGAGACTTGCAAAGATAACAAATCATACATAAAAGAATTCAGAGGAGATTCAAATATTGTTCATAGATAATCTTGATCATAAACCCACAATTCATCGGATCTCGAAAAATACACCACAAAAAGAATTACATCAAATAGATCTCCAAGAAGATCGAGGAGAACTTTGTATTGAGATCCAAAGAGAGAGAAGAAGCCATCTAGCTAATAACTATGGACCCAAAGTTCTGTGGTAAACTACTCACACTTCATCAGAGAGGCTATGGTGTTGATGTAGAAGCCCTTCGGCGGAGCACCGGAAAAGGCCCAAGATGGGATATCACGGATACAGAAGATTGCGGCAGTGGAAATAGGGTTTCGTGGTGCTCCAGGATGTTTTCGGGGTATATGAGTATATATAGGCGAAAGAAGTCGGTCAAGGGAGCCACGAGGGGCCCACGAGGGTGGGGGGCGCGCCCTCCTACCTCGTGGCCTCCTCGTTTCTGTCTTGATGTCCAATCCAAGTCTCCTGAATTGCGTTTGTTCCAAAAATAACTCTTCCGAAGGTTTCATTCCGTTTGGACTCCGTTTGATATTCCTATTCTGCAAAACACTGAAATAGGCAAAAAACAGCAATTTGGACTGGGCCTCCGGTTAATAGGTTAGTCCCAAAAATAATATAAAAGTGCATAGTAAATCCCATTAAACATCCAAAACAGATAATATAATAGCATGGAACAATCAAAAATTATAGATACATTGGAGACGTATCAGTTCTTCTGGCGTTAGATGGGTGAGACCAATTACCAACCACACTTGCGGGTGGACCGATGTGTGTGTGTGTGTGTTAAATATGCAGAGGCATTTAGTATGCAATGTTAAATTATAATTTTAGTGATTTTGTACGGTAGAGAATGATAAGGTTTGCATTGATTTATACTAACTTATCTCACAAGTTCTTATTGAGTTTTGTGTGGATGAAGTATTTGAGATTTAGGGAAACTATGATATAAAAGGAATTAAGGAGACACAAAAGCTCAAGCTTGGGGATGCCCAAGGCATCCCAAGATAATATTCCAAGAACTCTCGAGCATCTAAGCTTGGGGATGCCTCAGTAGGTATCCCACCTTTCTTCATCAACAATTATCGGTTAGCCTCGGTTGAGCCTAAGTTTTTGTTTCTTCACATGAGTTGTGTTATGACACGTCTCTGTCGTATCTATAATTTTTGATTGTTTCATGCCAATGTTATACAACTTTCACATACTTTTGGCAACTTTTTATATGATTTATTGGACTAACCTATTGATCCAGTGCCCAGTGTTAGTTCCTGTTTTCTGCATGTTTTTTGTATCGCAAAAAATCCATATCAAAGTCCAAACGCGATAAAAATCTACGGAGAATTATTTTGGAATTTATGTGATTTTTGGGAGGTGGAATCAACGCAAACGGAGGCCCACAGTGAGCACAACCCACCGGGGTGCGCCCTGGTGTATCGTGCCCTCCTCGAACATCGGTTGGAGTCCTTCTGGCGCAAGAAAGATAATTTATGGAAAAATATCGTGTAAAAATTTCAGCGCAATTGGAGTTACGAATCTTCGGGAATTTAAGAAACCGTGAAGGGCCAAAACCGGGGAGCGCGAAACAGAGAGGGAGATCCAATCTTGGAGGGGCTCTCGCACCTATGGCGCCATGGAGGCCATGGACCAGAGGGGGAACTCTCCTCCCATCTAGGGGGAGGCCAAGGAATAAGAAGGAGGGAGTCTCTCTCCCGGTGGAGCCGGAACACCGCCGGGGCCAGGATTGTGACGGTGATCTACATCAACAATCTTGCTACCATCAACACCAACTCTCTCCCCCTCTATGCAGTGGTGTAACATCCTTTATCTCCGTTGTAATCTCTACTTAAACATGGTGCTCAACTCCATATATTATTTCCCAATGATATTTGGCTATCCTATGATGTTTGAGTAGATCCGTTTTGTCCTATGGGTTAATCGTGATCTTGGTTGGTATGATTGTATATTTTATTTTTGGTGCTGTCCTACGGTGCCCTCCATCTCGTGCAAACGTGAGGGCCCCCCGCTGTAGGGTGTTGCAGTATGTTCATGGTTTGCTTATTATCAGTGTTGCGGGGGATGACAGCAGCCTAAATGCGAATGAGTGGGTCATGGCGTATGGGAGTAAAGAGGACTTGATACTTAATGCTATGGTTGGGTTTCACGACCTTAATGATCTTTAGTAGTTGCGGATGCTTGCTAGAGTTCCAATCATAAGCGCATATGATCCAAGTAGAGAAAGTATGTTAGCTCATGACTCTCCCTCATATAAAATTGCAAGAATGATTACCGGTACTTATTATCGATTGCCTAGGGACAAATGACTTTCTTGTTGACAAAAGCTATCTACTTTTACTACCTTGCAATTTATTCATAGTTTTATTCTCGCAAAGTACTCGTAGTTTTATTCTTGCAAAATAGTTTCATACTTGTTTTAGGTAAAGCAAACGTCAAGTGTGCGTAGAGTTGTATCGGTGGTCGATAGAACTTGAGGGAATATTTATTCTACCTTTAGCTCCTCATTGGGTTCGACACTCTTGTTTATCGAAGAAGGCTACAAACGATCCCCTATACACTTGTGGGTTATCATGTTATTCTTGGAATGTCATTTTAGTTTGTTTGCCTGCTTTTTTTTAATAAAATACTTAGATCTAAAAGTTTTTAAATAAGAGAGAGCCCTCAAATAGCTACCCATTTACTTAACTACTCGCTTGATCTTCACTTATATCTTTTTGGAGTAGCTAGTCATTTACTCCCGTGTTTCACTTATATCATATGAGTAAATTGTTGAACGAATTGAATATCATGAAGTTGAAATTATATGTTCATATCATGCCTAGTAGTAGCTTCAATTGGGTTTAGAAAGTGAAATCTATTGAAGCTTGACAATCACAATATTGGTAATACAAGCAATTCATTAATGATTAGTATAAGGAAGAAAACTTTCACATACAAATATATTATTTTGGAAATCTTCTATGATTTTGAATACCCATTAATTATTTTCAAACTTGAGCAAATTAGTTGAAGTTGTACAAGGAAGACAACGTAATGAGTTATGGTTGTGTATATTTGCATAGAAGTTATATTGTTATGGATCCTCCAACATGTGGTGTTTGCTTAGGATCTTTTGCTAGCCAAAAAATTGTACTAAGTAAAGATACTACTTGTGCATCCAGAAACCCTTAAAACCAGTTTCTTGCCATGAGTGTCCACCATACCTACCTATGGATTGAATAAGATCCTTCAAGTAAGTTGTAATCGGTGCATAAAGCAATAAAAATCGCTCCTAAATATGTTTGATCTTTTATTGCAACGGAAAATAAGCGTTGTACAAACTTGTGATGGCAAAGTAATAAAAGCGACGAACTGCATAATAAAGGTTGCTATCATAAGGGGCAATATAACGCGACGTTCCTTTACATTAAGAGCTTGTGCATCCAAAAAAGTGCATGACAACCTCTGCTTCCCTCTGCGAAGGGTCTATCTTTTACTTTCCAGTATTTACTTTTATGCAAGAGCCAATAGTTGCATTCTCATTTCAACCTCATTTATTCTCTAGGTGGCAAGCATCATGTGGTGGGGAAAGATCTAGGCACATATGGCCAGTCAAATATACTTGATCATGAATTATTATTGTTGACAATTATCTCTATGATAAATAAGCTGGGAGACGAAACATTAAGCCCCTATCTTTCTCTGTGTTCGATGGATGTCGTTTGTTCTAAAAATATGCTCTTAGTACTAGCAATCATAGAAGACTATATGATGATTGAGTATGTGGAGCTCTTACTTAGAATTTGTTGCATAAGTTGAATTGCAATTTCTTGGTGACTGAGAACATAGGTTGTTAAGTTTCAATAGAATGCATTGATTGAACCATAACATGTGAATTGATTGCTACTTTATCATGATGAGTTTTATGAGAAAGAGTTGATGTTATGATGCTAGGAAAAGTGATTTAAATTATCATTGGTCAAACTTATGCACTATGCTAGCATTCACACTTCATAAATTATTTATTTTATCATTTACCTACTTGAGGACGAGCAGGAATTAAGCTTGGGGATGCTGATACCTCTCCAATGCATCTATAATTTATGAAGTATTCATGCCATGTTTATTATAGTTTTGTATGATTTTGGTGCACTTTTATATGATTTTTATGGACTAACATATTGACCTAGTGCCCAGTGCCAGTTGATGTTTTCTGTTTGTTTTTGGTTTTTCCAGAAAATCCATATAAACAAAGTCCAAATGCATTGAAACTTTTTGACGATTTTTTTGGAATAAAAGTAACCCCCGAAGCTTTGTGGGAGGACCAGAAGAGCCACGAGGTGGCCAGTCCCCACTAGGGTGCGCCAGGAGCCAAAGTTGTTGGCTGGTGGGTAGTGGGCACCTCGTGGCCCATTTCAGCGTGAAATCGACGCCAAAAGTCATATAAATACAGAAACCCCCAAAAATAACCCTTGAACTTTGACTCCGCCGCCACAAGCCTTTGTACCTCCATGATCCAATCTAGAGCCCTTTTTCGACACTCTGTCGGAGGGGGAAATCATCACCAAAGACCATCTTCATCATGCCGTCGGTCTCCATGATGAGGAGGGACTAGTTCACCCTTAGGGCTGAGGGTTTGTACCAGTAGATATGTGTTTAATCTCTCTCTCTCTCTCTCTCTTGTGCTCTTGATTTGGCACAATCTTGATGTACCGTGAGCTTTGTAATATAGTTAGATCATATGGTGTTTTCCCCTTTCTATCTTGTTATGATGAATTGAGTTTTACCTTCGAGATTTCATTATTATCGGATTGAATACTTTTATGGATTTCAAAACACTTGATGTATGTTTTAGCACTCAACTCGCTGATTCCCGATGTGACATTGGGATAATCTATGCATGGGAGTTGATGCACATTTTTGTCTTTGTTTCTCCGGTAGAAATCTTGGGGCACTCTTTGAATCTCTTTGTGTTGGATTGAGTATTATGAATCTGAAGTTGTTTGATGCATATCGTATAATCAACTCATGGATACTCGTGGTGACATTGGAGTATCTGGGTGACATTAGAGTTGGTTGATGTGTATCATATGATGTTATTTTAGTACGAACTCTTGGATTGTTTGTGGCACTTATAGGAATAGCTCGATAGACCGATCGGAAAAGATAACTTTGAGGTGGTTTCGTACCCTACAAATAATTTCTTCTTGTGTTCTCCGCTAGATAAGAACTCTGGAGTGATTTTTTGTCGCACATTGAGAGATGGTTATATGATCCAATTATTAGCATTGTTGAGAGATTGCACTAGTGAAAGTATGAACCCTAGGTCTTGTTTTCAAGCATTATAATACCGTCTGTGCTCACGTTTGTTACTTGCTACCTTGCTATTTTTCATTGTTCCTAATACAAAAATCAATATTTACTATAATTACTATACTTTTACACCATCTCTTCACCAAACTAGTGCACCTATACAGTTTACCATTGTATTTGGTGTGTTGAAGACACAAAAGACTCTTTGTTATTTGGTTGCAGGGTTGTTTGAGAGATACCATCTTCATCCTATGCATCCCACGGATTAATAAACGTTAGGTCATCCACTTGAGGGAAATTTGTTAATGTCCTATAAAACTTTGCGCTTGGAGGCCCAACACGAGTCTACAAGAACAAGTTGTGTAGTAGACATCATGCGCATCCTAAATCGTCTAGGTGTGCTTGGGAGCCTTCGAGGTGTGAAGGAACCAATAAGTTTATATGAGGTCATAGATCGCCTACTTCGAGGTGTGAAAGTATATATCACCTTCCTGCTCAAGGACAAGCATTGGTTAAGCTTTGGGATACTAATATGTCCCAATGTATTTATAATTTTTTCTATGCTCAAGCTACTTTTATATCATTATTGCATAGTTTTGGCACAATTTTATATTGATTTACTAGACTAACATGTTAATTTAATACCTGGTACTAGTTGTTGCTTCATGCAGGTTTTTTGAGTTTTTAGAAAAATCATTTCAAGGACAAATAAAATGGGAAAGAAGTATTTCTGGAAGTTTCTCATCGGGAAGGGGCTAGGGGGACTAGAAGCCAACACAGGGGAGGCTTTGTAGGCCCCACGTGGCCCTATCTCACAACCTAAGATTGGTCCGCGATGTGAGGACACATGCCTCCCCACAAGGTGCCCCTCCACCTCTTGTTCCACGACAGTCTAACCTGCAATCCTTTTTCGGTACTCTGCCACAGGGGAAATTACCGTCAGAGCTAATCTTGTTACCACCTGTCCATGTGTGAGTAGTTCTCCTTTGATTATGGCTCCATAACATTAGCTAGGTGGCACCCTCTGTCTCTTGTCTCTCAATAAAAATATCATATAAGCCGCCTTACATAATTGTGATCCATCTGATGTAATTCCCGGTTTGTTTATTGTGGTGTGATGAATTTTTATTTTAAGATTAGATTTATATGTGTTTTCTTTTGGATTTTTTAAGTTCTTTGGTGTATGGTTACAGACATATAGGACGTGTTTGGATCCCGGCGTTGCATGTGGGTCGCATCCACCATGCTGCAAAAATGGGCCTCTCAGCCAGGCCGAGGGATACACAAGATTCGAGCGTATCTCGGGTGCATGCTCGTTCGCTCGCTCGTTTTCTATCGTCTCCCTTCCGTCTCTTCCCAAGCGCCACCACCACTCCTCCCCGCCTCCCCATGGCCCCATCGACCGGGCCTCCCACAGCTCGAGGTCACCCCGTCGTCGGCCTTCACACGCCTCCACACGACCCCTCTGGCTCTCCTCTGATCCACACCATGCCTAACTCCCTTCTATGCTCAGTCGCCGGTCATGGACGCTACTACAGCTTCATCGAAGTCCACTCGCCGAGGAAGAACACCGCCAGCATCAGGGGCCGTGAACGCCGTTTCTCAGCAAGGGTGTAACACCCCAAAAAATTTAACCTTGTTTTATTAATTAAAATTTTGCCATGAACTTAAACTTTTGTTTCCTGGATTTTCTTTTGATTTCAGAACCATTCTTCCCTTTTATTTTTATGGAGTTTTTACCTCAAGTGAAAAACTTCCCAATTTTATTGGACTCTTTTACCCTCTCAAATAAAACAATTCTTTTATCAGTAGGATTATTTATATAATTATTTTTCCCCTGAGCTTTATTTCTCTAATTTGGTTTTTCATAAGTTTAGGGTCCCATTTGCACTGCAACCCTTTTATAAATTCATTCAAAAATCCCACCAAAATTTGGAGATGTCATGTGATGTGTTAGAAACATTTTTATGCCAAAATATATTTCAATCTTTGGATATTTTGAGTTCTACATCTAATTTTCAAATCTAGTCCAGTGGGCAGTTTTGCACTACAACCTATTTATATATTTCTTTAAAACTTCTACCAAAATTTTTGGGATGTCAGTAGGAGCATATTATTCAACTTTATGCAAAAACCCAGCTATGTTCTTTGAAAAATTTGAGTGAATCAACCTCATTTCCATTCTGGTGCAACTTGGTGATTTGTACTGCAACCATCATCTAACTTGCTCCTCTACCCATGAGCTTTCTCCTACTTGTAGCACACGTTACCAAACCCTTAAGTCCAGGAGATTGAACCCATTGAGAGATTTTTGGTCCATGCATTGATGCCTTTTACCTTCTGTCCAGAACTGAAGATTTGCAAAACTTGCACTAGCAAGTTTCTTCTTTTGCCCTAATGATCTTACCACCCTCTCATCCATCTAAAGAGACCCCACTCTGGAAGATTTGACCACTCCAAGAACTGCCTAGGTGCCTATGGCATTTTGTCGAACACCTTGAGTGCATGAACAGCTTTGACATGACTTTTGTCATTGCACTGTGACCTTGCACCTCTGGGAAAACTAACCTATCCACTAAGCCTCTAGATGACTTTAACCTAGGTCTGTTAAACCGAGAGCTCTAGCACGCCCTGGCATTTTGTCGAGCACGTCCCGTGCATGCTTTGGGCGCGAGCAGAGCACGCGTTTTGCACGTGCCGCGCCCGAGCCGCCGCGTCGCGCCCCTGGTTTTGCCCGCACTACAGAGCCGCGCCACACACTCTCCCTCTCACCAGAACACGCCAAGCAGCCCCTCGCCACGTCTCCGACAAGCCAGGAGCTAGCCGCCACGGCCGCTCGACAGCCCCTGCTCAGGTCAGCGCCGCCCGAGCCTCTCCCGCTCGCCACCTGCCCCTGGGGCAGCTCAGACTCATCCACAAGCGCGTCCTCTAGCGCTCGTCGCCGCCGCGTCCTCCTGCAGCAACAGAGAGGCGGTTCACCGGCGATCCTATACACGGCCGCCGCGAACCGACATGGCCACGCTATATAAGAGGCCCCCGAGCGCGTCCCGTACCACAGGCAGCCTCAAATCACTCCCCTAGTTCCCCCGTGGCAGCCAATCGACCCGGGGAGGCCTTCTTCCCCATCTCCGGCAACCGCAGCCGCCGCCATTGTCCCGGCCATTCCGGCGCCACCAGGGCCTCCCCCTCTCCACTCTCTTCACCAGGAGCTCCCTCTCCCTCTCGCGAGTCCATCCCCCTACTCATTTTTGATCAAGACTCACTGCAGGCGAAAACCCACTCTGCCCGACGGCCACCGTCCACTGCGGAGCTTGCCGCCGGCAGCTCCATCCACCCAAGAGACCAAGTCGACCTCCGATAGGACCGCCTCGACCCCCTGAGCCTGCGAATGGCCTCGGTTTCCCGAACGGTGCCACCGATCACCGGCGAGCCTCGCCGGAGCTTCGCCTCTCTTTGGTCGGAGGGGGACGGCGCACGCGTGGACTAGTCAAACCTGACCAGTGGGCTAGGCGGGCCCACTGTCAGCGACCAGCACCGGTCCATGGAGGCGTAAGTGGAAACGTATTTCCAGAGTACGTCTTCGACGTGTATCGCTTCCTTTCTTTTTCTGTTTTATTTAAAAACCAGAATTTTGACTTAACTTTGACTGGCTATATCTTTTTAACTATAACTCCAAATGAATTGATTCTTTTATTGTCTAGTTTATTTTAAGATTTATTTCAGAAAATTTCAGACAACTTTTTGGTACTGTTTTTTAAACTATATATTGATTCAAAAATATTTTTAAATAGGACTTTGGAGAGAGAGAAGCAAACTTTCAAAAGTTTTGGAGTGCACCCTGCCTTTCCACACCTTGAAGGCAAGCATTCTGAACCCTGGTATAATATTGAGTGTGTTATTTGACATGGTGACAACACCACCTCGACGCGGGGTATACGTCATTTTATGTGATGATATGTTCCTACTCATGAGTGCATATTGATGATTTCATGCTATTGGAGTTGGATATGCTTGTGATAGTAATCACCATAATATGCCTTTCATGCATACCAGAAGGAAATCCGGGAAAGCAACTGTCTTGGGTAGACACGGTCTTGTCCCTAGTCCTCCGTCGTGACGGTCATGTCCGGTATGGCATGAGGAGGTGTGTCGTGTGGTGATTCTGTCTGTTGGTTGGAGTATAAATTGTTATGCTAACCATGCAGGGAATACTAAACCTCCTGAGTCGACCGTAGATCGAGTCTTGTTCCAGTAACCCCCACACTTGTTTCGTACTACCACTAGTCCCTGCCACAGGTAGGGTGCGGTTCAGTAATTTGTTAACCCCTTTCCAGCACACACCGTACAGAGGGGCCGAGATGAGGGTACCATGGCCATGGATTAAAGCCAGTCATACGGTCAGGGGGCATGGGTGTTTCGGTTGTAGCCGAGGGGGTAGCTTTCCCAGTTTGCACGTGGTATAAATTTTGTGATCCCATGCTAATCGAGGTTGTAGCCTCCCCACTTAGAGTTTTGCTTGACAGGTGTCGTGGGTGATTCCAGACACCGGTAAGTTAAGCTGGTGTGTGCAAGTCAGGTGTGTTTTCAATTAAAAGACCGTAGACGGAAATAGTCCCGATGGACTAAAGGAATATGTTACTCGTGGGTAAAGAGTACACCCTCTGCAAAGATTAAACCTATTGGAATAGCCGTGTCCATGGTTAAGGATTACAGCCTGGGATGGGTCAAGGGTTGTTCTTAGTGTCGGTCTTCGGAGGAGAAACTGTTAAACCAAACTTGGATACTGACTTGTGACTTGTGAGAACCATGATTATTATTCTGTTATGGACTAACTGTTATATTATTTGAATTACTGAGTATCCCTGGGACGGTTCTACCTCCTGGATAGTCATTGTGATTATTTACTTTATAAGCCCTTTATGTGGTGTCGCTGAGACGCCCGACTGTGGCATTGCTTGTTATTTATTTACTTTATAAGCCCTTTATGTGGTGTCTCTGAGACGTCCGACTGTGGCATTGCTTGTTATTTATTTACTTTATGAGCCCTTTATGTGGTGTCGCTGAGACGCCCGATTGTGGCATTGCTTGTTATTTATTTATTTTATAAGCCCTTTATGTGGTGTCGCTGAGACGCCCGACTGTGGCATGCTTATTAATTATATACTTTATAAGCCCTTTATGTGGTGTCGCACAGACGCCCGACTGTGGCATTTTATTTCCACTCCATTATTACATATTCATGTTGCATATAAATAACCCGCTTGCATGCATAAAAGATTTTTTTTATGACTGACGATGTGATCATAGAATATCTCAGTGCATGATTATCATTTATATTAACCCAGTGTTCATAATGTTTGCGAGTACATTTAAAGTACTCACTGGCTTGTCCCTGGCTATTGTCTTGGCCAGATTTCTTGCGTGGAGAGGAGCATTGCGATGACAACCCCGGAACCTAAGCAATGGTGATAGCAGCCTCACGAAGATAGGAGTTAACATGATCAGCTGTTCCTGTGGGAAATGGAGTCCCATAGACACTGATGATTCACAAACCGCTTCCGCCATCAACCACTAGAAACCTTTTGTTGTACTCACAGGCCAGAATGGTCTTGTACTACATATTTTGTATTTTGCTTGGAATTCCTGTATCAAGTTGGTGCCTCATCAGCTAACAGTAATCCTGGGGCTGGTGAGCACAATGGCCATTTTCTGGAAATTAATACCCGGAAAAACTAGTCGCGACAAACTTGGTATCAGAGCCAGGCTGACCATTGGCTAATCCTATCTTAGCCAGGTCGAAAAACTTAGGCAAACCAACCCACCAGACCTTAACCAAACCCCAGCCAAGCTTCTCGTGCAAGATAGCCACAAAGTGACCCCGACACTTCTGGCAATCGGTGCCCAACCTATCAACCTAGCCTGTCGATCACGCACCAGTGACCAGCACCCAAGATGTCTCATTCGCAAGTGTGCAAAGGAAGGTTTCGACCCCTTTTTCTATAAAAAGGACATGCTCGCCCCAACACCAGCACAACACAGCCTCTACCCAAAACCGAGCCATAATGCCTGGCCCCGTCGTGCACAATGAGACCACAACAACCAACCTTGGAGGTTTTGTGACCATACTCGCAAACCTCACCCATCGTGCCTATTCGTTAGAAGAGCCCCCAGAATATGTTGTGTACCAAGGATCCATGAGCGGCGAGAGCCGTCAATTCTGGGCCACTATGCACATCTACGGAAGGGGTCTGTCGCCAGAACGCCCCTATAGGTTCACCGGAAGGACAACTTCCTTTGAGCCACAAGCCATCCAGCTAGCTGCTCGAGAAGCTATAGTTCAACTCCGGCAGTTGTCGCCTAGAGTTAATTGTCGCTCGTTCTACTACTACCCTAGACGTGAAGGGTATGGTAGACCACCCCAAGTTGCCAACGGAGATCACAAGACGGATCCTACACTGTTGCACCTAGTGCGCTATGTAGGTGCACTAGAGGAACTGTTCGATCAAATCACCATTGATCTGATCGCAGCTCGTGGATAGCTGGTTCGCCGAGCCCCGGCGAGAGGAGAGAACGAGCCCGATGCTGACAACCCAGTCGTGCTGTTCGGACAACCGATCGAGTCCCTGAGGTCCTCCCCAGCCATCGGCCAAGGTGCTTTGACGACCCCAGAAGTGCTTCGTCGCCTTTTGGGAGCACACTCCAACGGGATTGTGGCCAACAACCCCCGCGATGGTCATCATCGCTACCCCGACCCTGCAGCCCCTCAACCTCCTCCAGCTAATCCCGACAGTGAGACCCAAGGAGAAAACTCGACATCCACAAGGCAAGCCCGCTTGGATATAAACGAGGTAGACTAAGTCACCCGAGTAGTGCCGAGTCCCAGTGTATCCTCGCGTTGTAATCGTGTGACCTTGTGAATAAATGTAGCCTGTTGTTGTGCCTCTGTTTTTAAATAGTAACCTTGCAAGGATATATCAGCCCGCAGTTACATATTTTTATTCCGGGCACAGCTACCAAGACCAACCCCGACGACACCCACAGTACCACGTCACTCTTGTGAGATATGTGTATCTGTGGCTTTGACCCCGACCCCATGAGAGCAGAACCGACAAACTAGTACCCCTCACTGCGGTAGATAACCCAGCCCGGATGCTATATAAAAAGGCCACCTCGTGACCTTGCCAAGCACCCCTCACCTTGTGCACCATTTCTTGCCATGTCGAGCCCTAGTATTTATCTAAGAACCCCAGATGCAACCCCAGGTAGTTTTGTCAAAATATTTTGGGATTTTACCTGCAGTACCATGGGCTCTACTCAGCCACCCCAGTACGAGCTGTTCAAATCGAGAATCACCCCTTCCACCTTGAAATATTGGGCAACAGTACACATCCCTCCTGTAAACTCAAACCAAGACCCAACGGAGGTCTCCTTTGTGGGGAAATCTATGCCGACCCCACATATGGCCATAGAAGCTGTTGCATACGAAGCGCTTGCTCGCCTTCGATTCGCGGCACCCTATGCCAGCGAACGAGGGTATTATTACTTTCCAAGCCGTGCAGCACCCGGAGAAGTAACATCCTTTCCCGGTGGACGAATTGAGAGAGACCCAGTACTGGCCAACCTTGTCCAGTACGTCATCGCTCAAGAGCGTTTAACCCAACGTGTGATGGGTTATCTCCAGAGCCTCGCGGATTTGAATCCTCAGATCGCCATCGGCAGACCACTGAGACCCGACCAGGAGAGACACATTCATCGACTAGTCAATCCACTTTCCCCGATAGAAGAAGAGTGTGTCCCAGTACCAGAGACGTTTTCTTGGGACCCCGTCCAGTTGCCGTTTCCATTTTAGATGTCACTGCTGTGTTTATTACTGCAACATTTATTTATGTGTTGTAGCTTATGCGTGGTACCCCGAGTTGCGCGGCGAGTAAATCATTTAGTTTCTATTAATATGAGTAGTTCTGTTGCGGTTTGACTCTAATATATTACTGTTTTCTCGCGCGAAAATAAAATCCGGGAGTGAGAATTATTTTCCATGAGTTGCTGCATCGTACACCTTCTCACGACATGGATTATTTTATTTCACACAGCACCACGGCAGCAGACTCACAACCGCTCGAACACATACCCTGCTTGCAAAAACACGTAACCGTGGAGTATTTGTTTTTCAAAACAACTCCTAACAAATCTCGAGGACGAGATTTTTTCTTAAGGGGGGTAGTGGTGTAACACCCCAAAAATTTTAACCTTGTTTTATTAATTAAAATTTTGCCAGGAACTTAAACTTTTGTTTTCTGGATTTTCTTTTGATTTCAGAACCATCTTCCCTTTTATTTTTATGGAGTTTTTACCTCAAGTGAAAAACTTCCCAATTTCATTGGACTCTTTTACCCTCTCAAATAAAACAATTCTTTTATCAGTAGGATTATTTATATAATTATTTTCCCCCTGAGCTTTATTTCTCTAATTTGGTTTTTCATAAGTTTAGGGTCCCATTTGCAATGCAACCCTTTTATAAATTCATTCAAAAATCCCAAAAAAATTTGGAGATGTCATGTGATGTGTTTAAAACATTTTTATGAAAAAATATATTTCCATCTTTGGATATTTTGAGTTCTACACCTAATTTTCAAATCTAGTCCAGTGGGCAGTTTTGCACTACAACCTATTTATATGTTTCTTTAAAACTTCTACCAAAATTTTTGGGATGTCAATAGGAGCATATTATTCAACTTTATGCAAAAACCCAGCTATGTTCTTTGAAAAAATTGAGTGAATCAACCTCATTTCCATTCTGGTGCAACTTGGTGATTTGTACTGCAACCATCATCTAACTTGCTCCTCTACCCATGAGCTTTCTCCTACTTGTAGCACACCTTACCAAACCCTTAAGTCCAGGAGATTGGATCCATTGAGAGATTTTTGGTCCATGCATTGATGCCTTTTACCTTCTGTCCAGAACTGAAGATTTGCAAAACTTGCACTAGCAAGTTTCTTCTTTTGCCCTAATGACCTTACCACCCTATCATCCATCTAAAGAGACCCCACTCTGGAAGATTTGACCACTCCAAGAACTGCCTAGGTGCCTATGGCATTTTGTCGAACACCTTGAGTGCATGAACAACTTTGACATGACTTTTATCATT
Organism: Triticum dicoccoides; assembly: GCF_002162155.2. NCBI lineage: Eukaryota > Viridiplantae > Streptophyta > Magnoliopsida > Poales > Poaceae > Triticum > Triticum dicoccoides. Next base: position 451,261,357 of record NC_041391.1, on the reverse strand, counting down.
GCACTGTGACCTTGCACTTCTGGGAAAACTAACCTGTCCACTAAGCCTCTAGATGATTTTAACCTAGGTCTGTTAAACCCCAACCTCACCCGAGACCTCTAGCACGCCCTGGCATTTTGTCGAGCACGTCCCGTGCGTGCTCTGGGCGCGCGTAGAGCACGCGTTTTGCACGTGTCGCGCCCGAGCCGCCGCGTCGTGCCCCTGGTTTTGCCCACACTACAGAGCCGCGCCACACACTCTCCCTCTCACCAGAACACGCCAAGCAACCCCTCGCCACGTCTTCGACAAGCCAGGAGCTAGCCGCCACGGCCGCCCGACAACCCCTGCTTAAGTCGGCGCCGCTCGAGCCTCTCCCGCTCGCCACCTGCCCCTGGGGTAGCTCACACTCATCCACAAGCGCGTCCTCTAGCGCTTGTCACCGCCACGTCCTCCTGCAGCAACAAAGAGGCGGTTCGCCGGCGATCCTATCCACGGCCGCCGCGAACCGACATGGCCACGCTATATAAGAGGCCCCCGAGCGCGTCCCGTACCCCAGGCAGCCTCAAATCACTCCCCTAGTTCCCCCGTGGCAGCCAATCGACCCGAGGAGGCCTTCTTCCCCATCTCCGGCAACCGCAACCGCCGCCACTGTCCCGGCCATTCCGGCGCCACCAGGGCCTCCCCCTCTCCACTCTCTTCACCAGGAGCTCCCTCTCCCTCTCGTGAGTCCACCCCCTACTCATTTTTGATCAAGACTCGCCGCAGGCGAAAACCCACTCTGCCCGACGGCCACCGTCCGCTGCGGAGCTCGCCGCCGGCAGCTCCGTCCACCCCAGAGACCAAGTCGACCTCCGATAGGACCGCCTCGACCCCCTGAGCCCGCGGATGGCCTTGGTTTCCCGAATGGTGCCGCCGATCGCCGGCGAGCCTCACGGGAGCTCCGCCTCTGTTCGGTCGGAGGGGGACGGCGCGCGCGTGGACTAGTCAAACCTGACCAGTGGGCCAGGCGGGCCCACTGTCAGCGACCAGCACCGGTCCACGGAGGCGTAAGTGGAAACATATTTTCAGAGTACGTCTTCGACGTGTATCGCTTCCTTTCTTTTTCTGTTTTATTTAAAAACCAGAATTTCGACTTAACTTTGACTGGCTATATCTTTTTAAATATAACTCCAAATGAATTGATTCTTTTTCCTACCTCTCTCAAATATTGTCTAGTTTATTTTAAGATTTATTTCAAAAAAATTCAGACAACTTTTTGGTAATGTTTTTGAAACTATATATTGATTCAAAAATATTTTTAAATAGGACTTTGGAGAGAGAGAGGCAAACTTTCAAAAGTTTTGGAGTGCACCCTGCCTTTCCACACCTTGAAGGCAAGCATTCTGAACCCTGGTATAATATTGAGTGTGTTATTTGACACGGTGACAACACCACCTCGACGCAGGGTATACGTCATTTTATGTGATGATATGTTCCTACTCATGAGTGAATATTGATGATTTTATGCTATTGGAGTTGGATATGCTTGTGATAGTAATCACCATAATATGCCTTTCATGCATACCGGAAGGAAATCCGGGAAAGCCTCTGTCTTGGGTAGACACGGTATTGTCCCTAGTCCTCCGTCGTGACGGTCATGTCCGGTATGGCATGAGGAGGTGTGTCGTGTGGTGATTCTGTCTGTTGGTTGGAGTATAAATTGTTATGCTAACCATGCAGGGAATACTAAACCTCCTGAGTCGACCGTAGATCGAGTCTTGTTCCAGTAACCCCCACACTTGTTTCGTACTACCACTAGTCCCTGCCACAGGTAGGGTGCGGTTCAGTAATTTGTCAACCCCTTTCCAGCACACGCCATACAGAGGGGCCAGGATGAGGGTACCATGGCCATGGATAAAGCCAGTCATCCGGTCAGGGGGCATGGGTGTTTCGGTTGTAGCCGAGGGGGTAGCTTCCCCAGTTTGCGAGCGGTATAAATTTTGTGATCCCATGCTAATCGAGGTTGTAGCCTCCCCACTTAGAATTTTGCTTGACAGGTGTCGTGGGTGATTCCAGACACCGGTAAGTTAAGCTGGTGTGTGCAAGTCAGGTGTGTTTTCAATTAAAAGACCGTAGACGGAATTAGTCCCGATGGACTAAAGGAATTCGTTACTCGTGGGTAAAGAGTACACCCTCTGCAGATATTAAACCTATTCGAATAGCCGTGTCCATGGTTAAGGATTACAGTCTGGAATGGGTCAAGGGTTGGTCTTAGTGTCGGTCTTCAGAGGAGAAACTGTTAAACCAAACTTGGATACTGACTTGTGACTTGTGAGAACCATGATTATTATTCTGTTATGGACTAACCGTTATATTATTTGAATTACTGAGTATCCCTGGGACGGTTCTACCTCTTGGATAGTCATTGTGATTATTTACTTTATAAGCCCTTTATGTGGTGTCGCTGAGACGCCCGACTGTGGCATTGCTTGTTATTTATTTACTTTATAAGCCCTTTATGTGGTGTCTCTGAGACGTCCGACTGTGGCATTGCTTGTTATTTATTTACTTTATAATCACTTTATGTGGTGTCGCTGAGACGCCCGACCGTGGCATTGCTTGTTATTTATTTACTTTATAAGCCCTTTATGTGGTGTCGCTGAGACGCCCGACTGTGGCATGCTTATTAATTATATACTTTATAAGCCCTTTATGTGGTGTCGCACAGACGCCCGACTGTGGCATTTTATTTCCACTCCATTATGACATATTCATGTTGCATATAAATAACCTGTTTGCATGCATAAAAGATTTTTATTTATGACTGACGATGTGATCATAGAATATTTCAGTGCATGATTATCATTTATATTAACCCAGTGTTCATAATGTTTGCGAGTACATTCAAAGTACTCACTGGCTTGTCCCTGACTATTGTCTTGGGCAGATTTCTTGCGTGGAGAGGAGCGTTGCGATGACAACCCCGGAACCTAAGCAATGGTGATAGCAGCCTCGCGAAGATAGGAGTTAACCTGGTCAGCTGTTTCTGTGGGAAATGGAGTCCCATAGACACTGATGATTCACAAACCGCTTCCGCCATCAATCACTAGAAACCTTTTGTTGTACTCACAGGCCAGAATGGTCTTGTACTACATATTTTGTATTTTGCTTGGAATTCCTGTATCAAGTTGGTGCCTCATCAGCTAACAGTAATCCTGGGGCTGATGAGCACAACGGCCATTTTCTGGAAATTTATACCCGGAAAAAACGGTCGCGACAAAGGGTAACCCCCGTCCTCAACCAAACGTCACCGTCGCACGCCAGATCCTGCCTCCCGTGCCGCCGGGAGCAAGGATCCCACTGTCCGGAGCCGCCGAGACCCGGATCCCATCACCCCGCGCTGCTGCGTGCTCCTTCTTCCGCATCAATTTCAGTGTGCAGCCATAAGATGCAAGTTCACCAAAAAACCATCTCGATGGAACTTTGCATCACCTCAACTTGGTTGTCCTCACCCAGGATCCTCCATGCAATGCAGACGAAAGGCACCCAAGCAAGAAAACACGCTCATATGCTATCTAATCTATTAGTCTCTCATTGGCCATGTCTACATTGATGATGAGTTGTGTATGTTATATAGGTTTAATGTCTCGGTTAATCTATCCTAGTGACACCAAGGGAAAAAGGCTTGTACTGTGTTATTGCCATTAAGAATAATAATATAGTTACCCTGACGGCGGCTTCACATTTCCCCGGGCCGTCGTGTTTGACTGAAGAAGTAGGCGGCCAACGAGGCGGTCTGACGGGAATGACGGAATGCGGTGCGCCGCTCCGCGTTCGTCAAGTCCGACGAGGTGCCAACCTGGGTCCGCGAGGACCCCGACCTCATGGAGGCCTAGGCCCGTGAAGGGTGTCACATCCCTAGTTCTGGCCTGACCTATGCTTGCTTCCATGTGTGCATCATGTTTAAAGTTCATGAAATTTGAAATGGGGATGACCAAGCCCTAGCACCAAAGCAATGCAAATAGGTTCAACTTCAAAATATTTTCAAAGAACCCAAATTGGTTTGCAAAAATGTTCATGATTAATGGAAAAGGGTGAAAACCATATCCAGAGATGATGGATATTTTTCCAAGACATTTTTGGATTTTTGAATAAACCATATTGTATTTGAATTGGGGCATTTAAATACTGTTAATATTTTTAAATGCACCAACAATTCTGAAAATAGTTGAGGGCCTCCGTAATAATTCAGTTAATGCCCACAATTATTTTCAGGATTTATTAAAATGATTTGGTTTATAAACTAAGTCAAAACAGAGCAAATAAATAGAAAAACAGAAATAAAAGAGAGAAGCCCAGCCACTTACCTGGCGCTCACCTGCAGCAGAGCCGGCCCAGCTTCCGTTCCGGCCCAGCCCACTGCCGCCTCCCTCCTGTCGTCTTCCTCCTCGCTAGAAGGACAGAGGCGTGTCGCCCGCGCGCGCGCTTGCCCCTGGCCACCTCCTGCTTCCTCCCCGAGCCCTCTAGCCACGCCACGGAGACGCCCTCGACCCCCTCGACCGCTATCCCTTCTCTCTGCTCGCTCTAGCTCTCTCCCCCCCTCAATTTGGAGCACCACCGAGAGCCACCGGAGGGCGCCGCCGTCGCATCCATAGCCACCGGCCACCCCTCGCCCTTCCGCTGAGCTCAGGAGCTCCGCCTCGACCCCCTCTTCCTCCCCACCGAGCCAAGCCCCTCGGGAAGCTCTGCATCGCCTCCACGCCATCGTCTTCGTCCTCGACCGCCGCCGATGGTCACCGTTGATTCGCCGCCGTTCGTGCTTCCCCGAGCTCGCCGACCCTCCCTGCATGATCCCCGTGAGCCCCTGCTTCGTTTCCCCCTAACCCCATGTCCGATTTCGAGCTCTAGCCGCCCCCTCTACCGGAGCCGAGACGCTCCGCCGCACGGGCTCGTCGCCGGCGAAGCCCCGGTGACCTTTTGGTCCCACGCCTGCGTCCGTTGCACTCACAACGTCCCGTAGAGTAAAACTAGCACGGCAACCGTCTCGTTTGCACACCGCAGCGCCGGGCCCGCGAACCCCCGAGCTTCGGCCGCCGTCCGGCTCGACGCCATCGTCATTCCCGGCCACCCCCGCACCTCCCGTTGGTCCCCCTAGATGCGCACGGGCACGGGCTATCCTCTGGTGCCCCTGGCGCGTCGATCCGTCGACTCTGGCGAGTTCCGAGCGAACTCCGCCGCGGTTCGAGGTCACCGCCGGCGAGACTCCGGCGAGATGACGTGGCCCGTCATTAGCAGCTAACAGCCCCACTAACCAACCTCCTAGCTCACTGACACCTGGGCCCCACGCCCTAACTAACCCAGGTTTTATCTGTGTTTAGATTAAACTAACCCCCACGGGCCCACAGGTCAGTTTGACCTGGCCACGTCACATGTTGACCGACCCCACATGTCAGTTTTGACTTGCTGACGTGTCTGTTGACCCGGCCCCACCTGTCATTGGCACTAACCAGCCCCAGTCACTGACCAGTGGACCCCACTGGTCAGGTTTGACCTGGACCCGCCTAGTTGACCTGCTGACATCAGTATGACCTAGTGCTGACGCAATAAATCATTTTCTGGATTTATTTTAATTCAGGAAATTCCAGAAAATGATTTAAACTTCAAAAATTCATAGAAATTCAACCGTAGCTCAGAATGAAATAAATTATATATGAAAAATGATCAGAAAAATCCAATCTATCCATCTGTACTATTTTCATGCATGTTAGAACAACTTATGACCACTGTTTAGGGCAATTCAATTAAATGGCATTTAAATAATCACATGTGGAGTTTGAATTTGAACCTAGGGTTCAAACCAACTCCATTTAACTTGCTGCTAGTTGCATTAGCTCAAATCACATCATATTGCCATGTCACATTCATGCATCATATTGTGCATTGCATTGATTGTGTTTCTTCCTTGTTTGTCGGTATTTGTTCCCTCTCAGTAGACGTGTACCGGCGATGTGATCGATGACACCGACGAAGAGCTATATTATCTTCAGAAGTGCCAGGCAAGCAAAACCCCCTTGTTCATTCCGATAAAATCCCACTCTCTCGCTCCTGCTCTCTTTTACTGCATTAGGACAACACCGATTCAACTGTTACATGCTGCGGTAGTTGAACCCCTTTATCCTCTGCATGACCTGTCATTGCCACAGTAAATAGATGAAACCCACTAGCATGAGTAGGAGTTGTTTGAGCCCTGTTGTGCCTACTCATTCATGCTTGTTTGTCATGCCTGCTACTGCTTAGAGTTGAGTCAGGTCTGATTCATCGGGGATGAATCAGAGGTGTGTGAACATGTCCTACTGTGTGAGAGCTAAGTGTGTGAACACGTTTTGGTAAAGGTAGCGGTGAGAGGCCATGAAGGAGTACATGGTGGCTTGTCTCATTGCAGCCGTCCTCAGGAACTGAGTTCTGTGTTTGTGATCCATGATCAGTTACTACCACACATTGGGGTCCGGGCGCTCCAAGCTCTCTCGACTTATTAATCAACTTGATCTCTGTCCAGGAGTTGCAACTAGTTTCTGGTGTTTGTAGGTAGTGTTAGTAGTCTACTAAGTGGCACCCGGTACAGGTGGGCTTGGGACAGACTAGGCACAGTGGCCCGGTGTACCAAGTAGCACCCGGATGGTGGGCTTGGGAACCCTGCTCACATCGTTTGGGGCCGTGAGCGACACCCCGGCCGGATCTCCTTGCGGATGGAACCCGAATAGGCGATAAACCTGGACTAGAGACTTGTTCGGTTAGTCAGGTCGTGGCCGACTCCCTCGCCCAGCTTCCGCTTGAAGGTTGCCAAGGTACATGACGTGTACAGGGCGATAAGTGGCGAAAGCGTGTGTGAAGAAGTACACCCCTGCAGGGTTATCATTATCTATTCGAATAGCCGGATTCCTCGGATATGGAAACTTGGACCCCTTGTACAGTTCATAGACAAGTGAAAGTGGATACTCTAAAATACGCAAGATAAGCGTGAGTGCTATGGATGGCGTTCTCGTAGGGAGACGGGAGCGGATCCATAGTGGTGTATTGATATGGTGAATATGTGGACTCGTGTGCGCCACCTCAAAGAGTTACATTGTAGTCGTAGTTCAGGTTAGCCACCGAGTCAAAGCTAGCTTGCTGCAGTCAAACTCCACCATCCCCTTTGTTGATAAGGATGCATATGTAGATAGTTCTGATGTAAGTCTTGCTGGGTACATTTGTACTCACGTTTGCCTATTTTATGTTTTTGCAGAGAGACTTCAGTCTCACTAGTAGTTCCGCGTGGACTTCGACGTTTAGCTCGTTACCTCAGCTACGATCTTGTGCCCTCGGCAGGATCTGGTAGATAGTCAGGCTTTTCAGCCTTTTTCATTTATAGTTGTCTGTACTCAGACATGTTAAGCTTCCGCTTGTGCTTTGACTTGTATGCTCTGAGTGTTGGGTCATGAGACCCATGTTTGTATTATCTCGCTCTTCGGAGCCTATTGAATAAAATACTTGAGTTGTAGAGTCATGTTGTGATGCCATGTTGTATTTGCACATATCGAGCATATTGTGTGTATGTTATTGAAATGCTTGGTATGTGCGGGATCTGACTATCTAGTTGTTTATCTTTAGTAGCCTCTCTTACCGGGAAATGTCTCCTAGTGTTTCCACCGAGCCATGGTAGCTTGCTACTGCTCCGGAACACTTAGGCTGGCTGGCATGTGTCCTTCTTCGTTCCTGTGTCTGTCCCTTCGGGGAAATGTCACGCGATGAATACTAGAGTCCTGTTAGCCCGCTACAGCCCGGTTCACCGGAGTCCTGCTAGCCCAGTGCTACAGCCTGGATTCACTCGCTGATGACCGACACGTTCGATGCTGGGTCATGGATGCCTGTCCCTGTAAGTTTGTGCCACTTTGGGTTTACGACTAGCCATGTCAGCCCGGGCTCCTTATCATATGGATGCTAGCGACACTATCATATACGTGTGCCAAAAGGCGCAAACGGTCCCGGGCAAAGGTAAGGCGACACTCGTGGGAATACCGTGCGTGAGGCCGCAAAGTGATATGAGGTGTTACATGCTAGATCGATGTGGCATTGAGTCGGGGTCCTGACAGCTTTTGGTATCAGAGCTTGACTGCCTGTAGGATTACCAAGCCAAACTGGTCGAAGTTGTGTCTAGAAATGCTTTAGTTATATAAGGGAATTGATTGTGGGATGGAACGTAAGGCTCTTTTTACTCCTTATACCTTATGCCCTTCTGATCTGAGTCATCTTATCTTTCCTACGGGGTTAAGGAATTAGGATTTCTCTTCTTTCTATCAGGATCACGTGTTACTAATCTGTAGACTTGTAAGATTGTTGGACTTAAGCCTCGTTTCAGTTCCTATTACTTCCGTATGTTAATTGTTGATCTCGAAACCTTGATATTGTGCTTCTGAGTGGTTATGCCACCATTTTTGTGAATGTCTCAAATCTTTTCTGAGCATTTACATCCGTTATGCTGTCCGAGTCATCCCAGGTTTCTAAATAGTCTGAAGCAATTTGCAAATCCCTTCCTCCCGTTTCGATGTTCCTTTGGGCCAGATTAACCACACTAATCGGTGACTTGAGGTACTCTGCTGCCTTGACATATATGTTGGAGCTAGTATTATGACCCTAGGTGTCTTAGGGGATCATCCAGTAATTTAGCCATGATTTGTGTCCCAGTGTGATGATTCTGGCTATCATTCTCGAAAGCATCCCGTGATGCCAGTTAGTAGTAGGTATTCTATTCCTGGGTTTTCGAACCGAGATTCACTCTACTTACTTCATGTTGATAGTGTTTGCTAGTTCCTTTAGGATATTAGTAACTTTGCGATAGTCCTCGAAGTTTGTGGTATTTCCTTCTTCCAAATACTATGAACCACTTTATGGCAGATGTTTATTGGATCAAAAGATCACAATTAGAGTACTCTTGAGGAGCTCTCCATTCATAAATCGTGACTCTGCTAGTCCTACCTCTCTGCATGGGTTATTCGGAAGAAACTTGTTGAACTTGTTTCGACATACTAATCTATGCATCCACAACTCAGAAAATCGTATGTTCCTTTGAGTTGTCCCCCTGTAGTTGTATTTTGATCCTTGTCTATCAGTTGATAGTCAAGTTGATGTCGTGCATTCGTGTTCACCGATGCTCGTTATTCTTGTGGTCCGTTAATCCATTCTATTCAGGATGACTAGGAGAAATGAACTCCAGTACCTCACCCATATCTAGGATTGGGTCAAAGTAGTTGTACTCTGCAGATCAAGTTGCTAATCCAACTTTTATTCTGTTCTACCTTGGAGTATTACCATCTTTATATCAAGAATATCATGGGAATTGCACACCATCCGATGAACTCTTGATACAGTGATACTTCTCGCCATCGATATTCATTCCTTGGTTCCCGTGTTATTATAACCGGAACGCCGACAAGTGAATCGTGATGTGTGAAATCTATACTCCTAGCAACTCTGTTGTTTGGTAGTTAATGGACAATAATTTCATTCTTAGTGTGTTGGTTCTTGAATCATCATTCTAAGACTGATTGTGCTACCTAGTCCTTATTTCCTGGTGCACTCTTCGATCAATGAGTTAGGATTTTGGCAATCCCTTGCTCTTTTGATCATATCGTTTTGCCCTGAAAAGCAAGATTGTTCTCGAGCTTAGTAACATACCGGTGGTTCATGATATTCCGAATTTCTTCTCGGAAGTATCACCAGGTTGTCGCCTGACCGCTATGTTGATCTCGTGATCAAGTTGGTTTATTCCTGTAAACCACCATTTCTCCAAGAATCCGTGTTGGATACCCCTGAGCTAGTTGGTTAAGCTAAACAACAACTTGGAGAGCTGGAAGATAAAGGCTTCTCCGACTTAGTTCATATTAAGGGATATCTTGTATGTATGTTGAAGAAAGATGATGTCTTCATCGATTGGTCCCTGTGATCAGTTGTTGGACCTATTATCTTGTTAAAACTTTGATTTGAGTGTGGGCTATTCTCAAATCAAATCAGAACCAACGATGTTCGTAATGTTGTCTTACTCGTGGTTGACTCCTCGAGCATACACCATTATATCTTATGGGTCTGACCAATGCTATCACCTGTTCACATAATTAGGGAATTCCATCTTCATGGAAATCTTGATGAATTGTTGTTGAGCCCATCAACATCATTTTATCTTCTCCAAGATCTTGTTGGACAATAAGTTAGTGTTGGAAACTTTTGAAGCATTTTCTTCATGCTAGCTCATGAAGTATTTGTTTGATGAAAGGAGTGACTTCCTCTTATACACGTGCATTTGGTGAAAGTTGCCGCCATGAATTTGAGAAAGTTAGTTTTGCTTCCTCTGGAATCATCGCAAGTCAGTCATGCACACGTGCGAAGTATTCTGTGGTCTGGAGACTTGCAACCTTCATTCCATATGTGTCCCGAGCACACCAAGCCACTGATTGATTTGTTCAAGGAGAAGAAGTTCCCTCATAAGAGCTAATCATATGACTTATGCAAGGACTTCGTTATCCACGGTGATGGTTCCCAACCAGAACTCGGTAGTGTTTTATTGTAAGACTACCACGTGGTCATGCTTGTCTAGGACATCGTGTTCACACATGTGTAGCAGAACTAGCTCATGTCTTAGAGCTTGCTATCGTAGTTCATTTCCCGAGAATCTCGCAACGTCATCTCGTCGATTTGTGTTGCAAACTTTCATTTTTCTTCCTAGACTCGATGAGTCTGGAATATCCTGACACCAACCAGATCTGAATCTCAGGCAGATATGATGGTTGGAACATTTCCCAAGAACTATAATACTGGTCCCTCGATAACCGGTAAAGCGGATATCATGGCCAACACACCCAGCCGAAAGACCTATTATTGTAGTATCTTGATTGAAGAAGTTGGCCACCTTCCCATAAGGACTTCGTAGGATTTACTCTCTAATTGTGCCTTATGATTTTTGTCTTCCCGAAGTCTGACCTTTTACTTGATGTTCTAGATATCAAACCGTCTTTATGAATGGGTTACGCTAGCACATCAAGGAGAACATTAGAAGCGGAGTGCTAAATGTCTCTCGGTCGATTATCCAGATTTTGCTTCCTTGGCCCCGCCAAGGTGAAATCTGAGACGGTGATATCTTCCTTTGCATATGCATCCTCCATCACCATTCATCATGGTAGTAAGTGGTGTTGCCAGGATCCTTGACACGGATATTGGTAAAATCTTGATGATTATGGAAATGCTCAAGTTCTTGAGAGCACGCGCAAGTGCTAGGTTTGATCGTCGGCATTAACTGTATAGTGCTCTCAGTTTCCTCGGCAATGCTATGAACTTTTCAAACAGTGAATTCACTCTCTATTGTTGGGTTCTTCCCCAGTTACCAGAATCATTCCCAGCAATTGCATTTTGTTCCCAGCTTGCACCGCCAATGTGCCATTCTACCACGGGTCTCTTCCATTTCCGGTGGTAAGCAAATTCATCCATTACATTGTCTTCAACAAGGTAATCCACATCATCCAAGTCCGAGTATGCCATTCTACCGACCCCCTCCAAACGATCGCTCAAGAATTGCCTTAGGCTGGTTTAAAGAGTTTCAATGATCTCTGAATCAAAGGTAATTCTTTTTGCCACTTAAGGGGATATATCTACGAGTCACGGTTCCTAAGGTGTCTCGTTGTGGTATCATGGCAATTCAACTCCTCGCTACGTTGACAACCGATCACCACATTCTTAAGTCTGGAATTGTTGTCTACTTAGCGAGCCCTCATCATCTGTCTCACTCCATTTCTTCAGATCTATGCTTCGTGTCTCAGCTCGAGAGATGTGTCAATGTCTCATCCCATGAGTTGATCCTGAGTTGTTGGATCTTCGAGAAGATCGATCCTTCTAGAGTTTTCCTTTCCTCTTCTTGTCATGATAGTTGGAGTTCTCAGAACAAGACTTCGAGACAATGATGGTGAACGAATCAACGTTCAGTTGAAGTGCACCCTGGATCGTGAAGACTATACTAGTTTGTGTTTCCCCTTCATCTTACCCTACGCTTGAATCTCGAGACGAGATTCTTGTTTAGTGGGGGTGAGTTGTCACATCCCTAGTTCTGGCCTGACCTATGCTTGCTTCCATGTGTGCATCATGTTTAAAGTTCATGAAATTTGAAATGGGGATGACCAAGCCCTATCACCAAAGCAATGCAAATAGGTTCAACTTCAAAATATTTTCAAAGAACCCAAATTGGTTTGCAAAAATGTTCATGATTAATGGAAAAGGGTGAAAACCATATCCAGAGATGATGGATATTTTTCCAAGACATTTTTGGATTTTTGAATAAACCATATTGTATTTGAATTGGGGCATTTAAATACTGTTAATATTTTTAAATGCTCCAACAATTCTGAAAATAGTTGAGGGCCTCTGTAATAATTCAGTTAATGCCCACAATTATTTTCAGGATTTATTAAAATGATTTGGTTTATAAACTAAGTCAAAACAGAGCAAATAAATAGAAAAACAGAAATAAAAGAGAGAAGCCCAGCCACTTACCTGGCGCTCACCTGCAACAGAGCCGGCCCAGCTTCCGTTCCGGCCCAGCCCACCGCCGCCTCCCCCCCTGTCGTCTTCCTCCTCGCCAGAAGGACAGAGGCGTGTCGCCCGCGCGCGCGCTTGCCCCTGGCCACCTCCTGCTTCCTCCCCGAGCCCTCTAGCGACGCCACGGAGACGCCCTCGACCCCCTCGACCGCTATCCCTTCTCTCTGCTCGCTCTAGCTCTCTCCCCCCCCTCGATTTGGAGCACCACTGAGAGCCACCGGAGGGCGCCACCGTCGCATCCATAGCCACCGGCCACCCCTCGCCCTTCCGCTGAGCTCAGGAGCTCCGCCTCGACCCCCTCTTCCTCCCCACCGAGCCAAGCCCCTTGGGAAGCTCTGCATCGCCTCCACGCCATCGTCTTCGTCCTCGACCGCCGCCGATGGTCGCCGTCGATTTGCCGCCGTTCGTGCTTCCCCGAGCTCGCTGAGCCTCCCTGCATGATCCCCGTGAGCCCCTGCTTCATTTCCCCCTAACCCCATGTCCGATTTCGAGCTCTAGCCGCCCCCTCTACCGGAGCCGAGACGCTCCGCCGCACGGGCTCGTCGCCGGCGAAGCCCCGGTGACCTTTTGGTCCCACGCCTGCGTCCGTTGCACTCACAACGTCCCGTAGAGTAAAACTAGCACGACAACCGTCTCGTTTGCACACCGCAGCGCCGGGCCCGCGAACCCCCGAGCTCCGACCGCCGTCCGGCTCGACGCCGTCGTCATTCCCGGCCACCCCCGCACCTCCCGTTGGTCCCCCTAGATGCGCACGGGCACGGGCTATCCTCTGGTGCCCCTGGCGCGTCGATCCGTCGACTCTGGCGAGTTCCGAGCGAACTCCGCCGCGGTTCGAGGTCACCGCCGGCGAGACTCCGGCGAGATGACGTGGCCCGTCATTAGCAGCTAACAGCCCCACTAACCAACCTCCTAGCTCACTGACACCTGGGCCCCACGCCCTAACTAACCCAGATTTTATCTGTGTTTAGATTAAACTAACCCCCACGGGCCCACAGGTCAGTTTGACCTGGCCACGTCACATGTTGACCGACCCCACATGTCAGTTTTGACTTGCTGACGTGTCTGTTGACCCGGCCCCACCTGTCATTGGCACTAACCAGCCCCAGTCACTGACCAGTGGACCCCACTGGTCAGGTTTGACCTGGACCCGCCTAGTTGACCTGCTGACATCAGTATGACCTAGTGCTGACGCAATAAATCATTTTCTGGATTTATTTTAATTCAGGAAATTCCAGAAAATGATTTAAACTTCAAAAATTCATAGAAATTCAACCGTAGCTCAGAATGAAATAAATTATATATGAAAAATGATTAGAAAAATCCAATCTATCCATCTGTACTATTTTCATGCATGTTAGAACAACTTATGACCACTGTTTATGACAATTCAATTAAATGGCATTTAAATAATCACATGTGGAGTTTGAATTTGAACCTAGGGTTCAAACCAACTCCATTTAACTTGCTGCTAGTTGCATTAGCTCAAATCACATCATATTGCCATGTCACATTCATGCATCATATTGTGCATTGCATTGATTGTGTTTCTTCCTTGTTTGTCGGTATTTGTTCCCTCTTAGTAGACGTGTACCGACGATGTGATCGATGACACCGATGAAGAGCTATATTATCTTCAGAAGTGACAGGCAAGCAAAACCCCCTTGTTCATTCCGATAAAATCCCACTCTCTCGCTCCTGCTCTCTTTTACTGCATTAGGACAACACCGATTCAACTGTTACATGCTGCGGTAGTTGAACCCCTTTATCCTCTGCATGACCTGTCATTGCCACAGTAAATAGATGAAACCCACTAGCATGAGTAGGAGTTGTTTGAGCCCTGTTGTGCCTACTCATTCATGCTTGTTTGTCATGCCTGCTACTGCTTAGAGTTGAGTCAGGTCTGATTCATCGGGGATGAATCAGAGGTGTGTGAACATGTCCTACTGTGTGAGAGCTAAGTGTGTGAACACGTTTTGGTAAAGGTAGCGGTGAGAGGCCATGTAGGAGTACATGGTGGGTTGTCTCATTGCAGCCGTCCTCAGGAACTGAGTTCTGTGTTTATGATCCATGATCAGTTACTACCACACATTGGGCTCCGGGCGCTCCAAGCTCTCTCGACTTATTAATCAACTTGATCTCTGTCCAGGAGTTGCAACTAGTTTCTGATGTTTGTAGGTAGTGTTAGTAGTCTACCAAGTGGCACCCGGTACAGGTGGGCTTGGGACAGACTAGGCACAGTGGCCCGGTGTACCAAGTAGCACCCGGATGGTGGGCTTGGGAACCCTGCTCACATCGTTTGGGGCCGTGAGCGACACCCCGGCCGGATCTCCTTGCGGATGGAACCCGAATAGGCGATAAACCTGGACTAGAGACTTGTTTGGTTAGTCAGGTCGTGGCCGACTCCCTCGCCCGGCTTCCGCTTGAAGGTTGCCGAGGTACATGACGTGTACAGGGCGATAAGTGGCGAAAGCGTGTGTGAAGAAGTACACCCCTACAGGGTTATCATTATCTATTCGAATAGCCGGATTCCTCGAATATGGAAACTTGGACCCCTTGTACAGTTCATAGACAAGTGAAAGTGGATACTCTAAAATACGCAAGATAAGCGTGAGTGCTATGGATGGCGTTCTCGTAGGGAGACGGGAGCGGATCCATAGTGGTGTATTGATATGGTGAATATGTGGACTCGTGTGCGCCACCTCAAAGAGTTACATTGTAGTCGTAGTTCAGGTTAGCCACCGAGTCAAAGCTAGCTTGCTGCAGTCAAACTCCACCATCCCCTTTGTTGATAAGGATGCATATGTAGATAGTTCTGATGTAAGTCTTGCTGGGTACATTTGTACTCACGTTTGCCTATTTTATGTTTTTGCAGAGAGACTTCAGTCTCACTAGTAGTTCCGCGTGGACTTCGACGTTTAGCTTGTTACCTCAGCTACGATCTTGTGCCCTCGGCAGGATCTGGTAGATAGTCAGGCTTTTCAGCCTTTTTCATTTATAGTTGTCTGTACTCAGACATGTTAAGCTTCCGCTTGTGCTTTGACTTGTATGCTCTGAGTGTTGGGTCATGAGACCCATGTTTGTATTATCTCGCTCTTCGGAGCCTATTGAATAAAATACTTGAGTTGTAGAGTCATGTTGTGATGCCATGTTGTATTTGCACATATCGAGCATATTGTGTGTATGTTATTGAAATGCTTGGTATGTGCGGGATCTGACTATCTAGTTGTTTATCTTTAGTAGCCTCTCTTACCGGGAAATGTCTCCTAGTGTTTCCACCGAGCCATGGTAGCTTGCTACTGCTCCGGAACACTTAGGCTGGCCGGCATGTGTCCTTCTTCGTTCCTGTGTCTGTCCCTTCGGGGAAATGTCACGCGATGAATACCAGAGTCCTGTTAGCCCGCTACAGCCCGGTTCACCGGAGTCCTGCTAGCCCAGTGCTACAGCCTGGATTCACTCGCTGATGACCGACACGTTCGATGCTGGGTCATGGATACATGTCCCTGTAAGTTTGTGCCACTTTGGGTTTACGACTAGCCATGTCAGCCCGGGCTCCTTATCATATGGATGCTAGCGACACTATCATATACGTGTGCCAAAAGGCGCAAATGGTCCCGGGCAAAGGTAAGGCGACACCCGTGGGAATACCGTGCGTGAGGCCGCAAAGTGATATGAGGTGTTACATGCTAGATCGATGTGGCATTGAGTCGGGGTCCTGACAAAGGGTAACTCGCCACCATGAAAGCGGCCGTGCGGCACTGCCGCCGGGGTGCGTGTATGGTTGGATGACCGGCTTTCGTATGACTGTACTGCATGAACGTGCACGTGTCTGCGGATAAGGGCATGCCCAACTGATAGCCCCAGTACGGGTGTCCCGCATGCCAACTAGGTTCGAATGCCACAATGGCATTAAAGTGGTAGCTTGAAGACCACAGGTGATTCATGCAGAGGAGCCAACTTCCTCGAACGAAAAAGCAAGGAAAGATAGAAAAGTAGGAGAGAGCACAAGAGAGAGAGTGCGTGATGTAGAAGAGATGCGTCAGCCCATGCTTGAGAAGAGAGAGGGTGTGGGGCTCAGCCCTGGTGGCCTCACAGTTTTGCATTGGGAGATTAAAATGGAACCGATAGCCTCAACCTACTCGATCTATGTGGCAAGCATGGGGCAGCGCCATACGGGTGCTACCGAGCGCCATACGGGTGCTACCGTTGTTCATGCCCTAAGACACATGCAGTCACGAAGTTTATACTGACTGGTTCCCTTGGTAATCTTCCCCACGCAGTAGTACTATACTAGTAGTTGTGTTAGGCCAGGAGAGGACAGTGGAACAGCCACGCGAAATGCTTGATTGAGCGCGATGTGTATCCGCATCGCACCAGCCAACAGTGGTGGAATGGAAGAAGATCGGTCCATTACTGTTAGGCGGTACGCATCGATCACCACCATGTATTTCCAAACGAAAAGCTGCCGCTAACCTGACGCAGCCACACCACTCTGATCCAAAGCATGGCATTCGCCCTATCAGACAAATTGTCAGGGTATAATTAGGTGGCGTATCAGTACCACTTTATCACGCCCCGTGCGTAGGGGGCTGCAAGTGGAAAGGATTGGACCGAATCGGGGCGTACACGCTCGTAGCAGGGGTTTATCCCTTCACTGCACTTTTGTTACGTACTACACGAGGAGAGGACGCCCAATCATAAACCATAATGTCAATCATAATGTGCACTTGCACCTACTATCATGACAACTCAACTAATCTTCCTTCCCTCTCCCTCTCCCTCCATTGCGCGGCCCATCTTTATCCCCTCTTCCTCTTCCCAGAACAATGCATATCGTTCTCCACGGGTACAAGCGTACTATACTAGCGGTACCGCTTGGTCCTCAAAATGCAGAATATACGTGGTACCAAAACTCGCGATACACTCCTGCGAGGGCGGTGACGAAGTATCACACATCACCAGGGACCTATTTGCACACGAAACTACCCACGCAGAGCTACTCTCTGCCTCGGCGCACTCGCACACTCTTTTCCCTCCTGCCTCCCTCCCTTTCCCAGATCCGACCAACTCCCCTCCCCACCGTCGGCTCGCCCTCCCCCCCATTCCCCGAACCCGCCGGGAACCCCAACCCAACCGCTGCCATTCTCCGTATTCTCCGGCGGAGGAGGAGGCAACGGTGCTGGCGGAAATGGAGGCGGCGCTGGAGGCGGCGCGCTCCAAGGACACCAAGGAGCGCCTGGCTGGGGTGGAGCGGCTGCACGAGGCCCTGGAGGCCGCGGCGCGCCGCGGGCTCACCGCGGCCGAGGTCACGGCGCTCGTCGACACCTGCATGGATCTCACCAGGGACGCCAACTTCCGGGTCGCGCAGGGCGGCCTGCACGCGCTCTCCGCCGCCGCCGTGCTCGCCGGCGACCACTTCAAGATCCACCTCAACGCCCTCGTGCCCGCCGCCGTCGAGCGACTCGGCGATGGCAAGCAGCCGGTCCGTGACGCATCCCGCCAGCTCCTCGTCACGCTCATGGAGGTCAGCCGTCAGCCTCTGCATTGTTGCCTTTTGCAATCGATATCGTCTGTGCTCCTCCGAGTTGGGTTCTCGGGGGAATGTAGGTGGGTTCCATGCTTCCTGGGTGGTTGCAATGGAATGTAGTTCAAGCAGAGGATCTCATGTTCAGCTTATCCATGTGTGTGTTCAAGTGGATGACATAGGGTGGAACTATTTCTGTTTTAGACTCCAATGGAATACCAAGCTTATAAGGCTACTACCTTGCTGAATTAGCAGCGCGTATTACTGTGGGTGATCCTGTTTTCTTATGCCAGTGTATCGAAGCAGAACTAAGAATATGTTTCATCCGTGGGTATTCTCTCGGTGCGCCTTCCGGATTACTGCAATGTTGGTCTTCCCTCTGCTTTCCTATCCTTGCAAGACTTCACATTTAGGTTTCTGCTACAGGGACCAGGAGTATCCGCTCCTGTCTCAAAAACAGCATTTCAACCGAATTCTAAACATAGCTAAGTGAATTAGGTTATAATTTATCTTCTCTAGTGAAACAAACACGCCTTACCTTACCTGAGCCGAGTGCTGGAATATTTTGACTAAATGAAGGTACCAGTTTGGACTTGCCGATAGCACTCTTTATTTAATTAATGCTTACTCTACACCACTGGATAGAGATGGAGATTTGGAGTATAGTATCTGTATCTAGACCCGAGCAGTTAGTGTATTTTGCTTTCAGTGGTAAAATATCTGCAATTTTTGTCCTTTAGGTGCTTCGACGTCTTTGTTTTAGGTGCTAATATGGACTTTAGCCAAGCAGAGGTAGCAAATCTAACCAATAATTCCCCTTTTCTTGTATGTGGCAGCTTCTTTTGGTGCAGTTATACATGTGAAGTTGCGGATTTCACTGACATGATTTTGTATTTGGATTCAAATACACATTTCGTATATCAACTATTCAACTGTCGTCCACAGCTTATTTTCGTCCATAAACTACGAAAATGACCAAATTGGTTCCTGAACTATGTGATGTGGCTCATTTCTGTAGTCTTGCCCATGTGACAGTACATGTGGCATGCCGACTCTGTGTGAGGGACTGAGAGAGGCATGAGGATATTCTGCACACATGGAAACCCCAAAATGCCCAAGGAAATTGGATTTTGTTACTGATTTATAGTCCAATAGGTGACAAATTTCTATGCGAGAAGGTACAGCAACCATGCTAGAGCTATAACACAGGGAGAAGTGTTACAATGCAGTCCTTCTCTCAAGTTTTAGCTCAAAGGAGGAGGGTACTTCGGGCTATCGCATGTAAACATGTTCTCGTCCTTTTCCTGTCTAGTCAGCGTCCCATGTGTACTGCCACATTGGCAAGAAAACGAGAATGAACTGTGAGGCCACAAAAATCCTATTTAAAGGACAAGGACGAGAAAAAGGCTGACGGACAAAGGCATGGTGGACTAGCATGACATGAGAAACACGAAACAACAACGGATTTGGTGTACAGCGGAAAACATAGAGAGCTAGAAGCTAAGAAGAGCATGCAACACCGAAGAAAGGTGCATGTATGAGACGAAGTCGATGAAACAACAACCGTCGAGAATCACCGGACAGCGACTTTGGATTTTATTTATTTATTTTTGACGAGGAGCGAACTAGCGGAGATGTAGCACACAGCACCCAACACTCCAGCGGGTAGACAGACTGCGCAGTGCCCGAGAGCAAGCAGCAGCATGTAGCATCAGTAGTAGGCAAGCAGCGCACTAGCAGCAAGTCCAGCGAGAGCCACGCGTGAGACCAAGTTGCATGCCCAAGCACTAGAAGGCTGGACCAAGTAGTAGCAGCAGCAGGCCAACATAGCAGTAGCCAGCTAACACAGCCGCGCATGGTTGCCTTGCAGGAGGAGAATGGAGAAGACCTAATACTAATACTCCTTAACATGAACCACGATGGGTAGTTAAGGGATCAACTTGGTCACTCTAAAAGTTAGGCACGAAAATGAGGTGCGTCAGCGTGTGTGATAATTCAGGGATGAAACTGAGTATTCACTCTTATAATTCTGAACACTAGCTATGGGCTTATCCAGCACTTTGCAAGACTCTAGTTCTTTTTGCCACTTCAAAGTTGAAACATGATGTTTCCCCTCATTATGGCATTAAAATTCCCATCTGCGCTTTAAGTAAAAACTTATCAGTGCTGTGAGCTTCGATATATCATTATCATTCCTATGCTGTATACTCTTGTTTACATTGAAAATTGTCCTTTTGAATTGCACCGAAATTACTAATTTGTCACATAAATGATCATCTATCTAGATGTGGAACTATTTTTACCCCATGGCTTTCTCACGGGGTATAGTGAATTGATTCTCTCTCCAATGTCAGGTTTCTTCTCCAACAATCATTGTTGAAAGAGCTGGAAGTTATGCTTGGACTCACAAGAACTGGAGGGTGCGAGAAGAGTTTGTGCGCACCCTTGCAACGGCAGTTGGGCTTTTTGCTTCTACAGAGCTCCTTCTACAGCGAGTGTTTCTTTCACCTGTATGCCAGGATGTTTTTTTCTCCTTATTGGATACGGAATATCTAGTTTCCCCTTAATTTTCTTGCGTAACTGGCAATGCTAACTGCTAATCTTGTTTCAACTACACAGGTCCTGCAATTGTTGAATGATTTGAATCAAAGTGTTAGAGAGGCTGCAATCTCTTGTATTCAGGTGGTCCATCACAAGCCTGCCCATTTTGATGCTTTTCAGTTACTTATGCATTTTTTCTTCAAATCGTACTCCCTCTTTGGCTATTGGTTAGAACTTTTCACTTCTTTTTTTGTTTTCTCTCATGTCTACACTATTTTTGCTGTCCCATCGCCTGTATGATGCTAACTAGATTGTACAGTTCGGTGACTTGCTTCTTGTACCAAGCTAATTGACTTAAGAAACACAAATTATATGTTTGGATGTTCTCTGGCTGCGTTCCGTTTCTCGTGCTCAGTCTCTTGCATTTCCCATATTCTGCATTTTACCGATATACTTTGTTGAACTACTTTAGGGCTTTAGGCAAGAAGGCACCATTACTTACTATATGGCTACTAACGACATACCGAAGTTATTTTAGATCTGGTACCAACTACCAACCATATTTCTGTTGAAAACAAGGCAGCATTAACTATTGTGGTCATGCAATTTACCTATATTCAAATGCAAACGCTCAATTTTTTTCTTCTGATCTGCCTGACTACCCATGATGCTCTTCATATACATTTAACTGAAGTACTTCACCCGTAATCTATAATTTACATTCTACCTATTCACTACAGGAGATGTACAAAAATATGGGATCTCAGTTCCATGAAGAGTTGCAGCGCCATAATCTGCCTTCTTATATGGTAATGAACTAATGCATGTGGTCCTTTACTACTTAACCACTGTGATCTCTCCATTGTTATCCGTTTATTTTGTTGTGATTGTTGAATTCTCCATGGTTATCCAAATTTAACGTTGGCTGTGCTGACATAACATCGTGATTATCAGTCTTTTGCCTCATTTGGTGTTTTCAGCTAAAGGAAATAAATTCAAGATTGGATAAAATAGAACCAAAGGTTCCCTCATCTGATGGTGCTAGAACGCAATATAAGGCCATGGAAAGATCTGTTAGTGCTCATCCCAAAAGAGGTAGTCCAAGGAAAAAAAACACATCAAGGGAAAGCACATTATTTGGAGGCAAGTTTTACTTTGTCATACTGGACAATTCCATTTAATTTGATTACTATCTTTGATATGCCAAAAAGTGTTAACAAAAACTTCAAGTAATTGCTTCATCTTTTATGTGCATCTATTATTCTGTTCCTTTTATATGGTTTGTATAAAGAACAATGATATTTGCTGCTATTACTGAGTGTAGTTAATTGCATGGTCAAACGATTTGGATTTTGGAAAGATGTATGCCTAGAACTAGAAGAGTCACTAGAGCAAACTGAAATGGCCAATCTACTACTGCTTCTGGTTAGACATGTGGCACTCCTTTTGTATTCATGTACGGATAATGATATTAAAAGGCATTTAGCTGGTTCATGACTTCAAAATTCGGACGGACAGCAGTGGTAAATTCCACATGTGGATTCAGTGACATAGTTGAACTGGACATCACATGTGGATTCAGTGACAAATAACATGATCATTTATTTTGTTACCGAAAAAATTAAGCAAACAAAGCTCAGTAGTAAAAAGTTGTTGTGGCAATCTGGATGTATGCTAAGTTACTGTTCTAAAGTTCGTGGCAGAACACACATTCACCATATTGATGATGTCTTGTGGAATTTCGTGTTATTTTTCAGGTGACACAGATATTACCGAAAAACCGGTGGAACCCATAAGAGTTCATTCAGAGAAAGAATTATTTAGAGAGATTGAGAAGATTGCATCTGCCCTTAATCCAGAAAAGGACTGGTCTATACGTA
This sequence comes from Triticum dicoccoides, assembly GCF_002162155.2. NCBI lineage: Eukaryota > Viridiplantae > Streptophyta > Magnoliopsida > Poales > Poaceae > Triticum > Triticum dicoccoides. The sequence continues at coordinate 451,238,842 of NC_041391.1, read as the reverse complement.
TTGCTGCAATGCAAAGGATTGAAGCCTTGGTATATGGAGGTTGATCTTTGTCTCCCATGTCCTATTTTCATATCTAAGTTTTTGTTTTGTCATTAAATTACTTCCTTCAGAAAATGCGCTGTTCTCAAAGTTCTTGTTATATGCCAAAGCTGAACTGGGGAAATTCAGAGGTAGTTAATCTTTTTTTCTAAACCCAAGGAAAAAAAATAGACCATCCATATCCTTCAAAAGATAAGCAGGATGCAGCCAACTTAGCCAGGTTTGGATGCTGGAAACCAGACTATCCATGAGACACTCTTGGGTAGCATCCAGTTCTGTCATAGCAGAACTGTTGCAACTTAGTAACTTATACAAGTGCTTTTTGAGTCTTCAACATCAATATGACATTAATGGGCATGATGCTTATCACTTACTGGAAAGAGGGGAGCGAACTGTTAATCATATAAGCTTTATAGAAGTCACTCGAGTTGGACATGCTAAGCCATGGAAATTAATAGATCAGGGCAGTAAAGCAAAACTGTTTCACATTTATTAACATTATATTAAGCTATATTTAATTCATAGTATTGACTGGTCAAGTATAATGTTACACATTCCCTATTATCTAGTCCTCTCTTGCTAACACGATTTTGCGTGTTTTACTTGAAATTTTTGTACCAGGCGCAATTGATTATCCATCATTTTTCATGCTCTTGAAGCAGCTAGTTCATCCATTGTCCTCTCAGCTAGCTGATCGACGGTCTAGCATTGTAAAGCAGGTATTCTTTCTTGCCTGTTGATCTTTATTGACAACTGAATGTCTGAATGCTGATATTATTGTTGCAAATTGCAACAGTAACACCCATCTTCCCCAAATTATCAGATCTATATATCTACCTACCTATCTATCTATGTGTGCGTGCGTGTATGGTCATACTATTTCGACCATTCGATATGCCTTGAGATATGTGCAAGTTATCTCACCCCATGTGAGTAAATGTGGGGTGAGAGACTGTGAACATATCTCAAGGCACATTGGATATGTGATATAGTATGAGTGCTCACTCACACAAGCGCAAAATCCACTCCAGAAAAACAATTTGCCTTAAAAATTGCATCACATGTCTAAGAACTTGAGAGGTTGGGTGCAACTGGGTACAAGAACAAATCGGGTAGAGGAGACTCATCGTATTTGTGTTTAACCTCGCTGACACCTCAATAGTGGGCAACATCCCTGTGGAGGGCGACACTGTGGTGGCCCTGCCCTGCTGCTCCACCATGGTGCTGCTTCTGTAGCGCCATGGTCTTTTAGTGATTGGTTGCAACCGCTGTGGTAGGTCAAGGTGTATACTGAAGTGGGTCTGTCGTTTGAAACTACGAAGGCACATGGAAGGGTGACTGGATGGGCTCAGGTGAATCGAGGAGAGGTAAGTGTTTAAAATAGATAAGAGAAGGAAGAGAAAAAGAGCAAATCATTGCAGAGTGTGACTGAGTCATGCCACAGTTGCACCGAATTGCACAGCAGGTGGATTTTTCACCTCTCTAGCTGTAAATGAGCGTTTGTCCAGTCCTTTTACCCAGTTGCACCCACCTTTTGTAGACCTGTGGTGCAATATATTCATAAAATATAGATAGTTGATAATGATAGGTCATATCAAGGTTTACGAGTGTCGTCAGGGCACCGCTCATGAACTAGCCGCGCGATTAATCAAGATTTTTGGTTGGAAGGCAAGTACCAACTCATAGACTAGTCTCGGCGACTAGTCTTGACTAGTCAGTCCACTCATAGTCCTTGGGTCATATTGAGTCAAGCAAAATCACTATGACACAATTAGAACTAACCATTCCAATTTTCGTAGTCAGTGAGAGCTGCTATATATAAGTCTACAACGTAAGTAAGTGCAAGTGTTTCATAGAGCACGAGACAGACTCACCAGTTTTCTCCCTAGATTTTAACATGGATCCATAGAGGTTTAGACTCATCTACTACACAGGGACTATAATCATTACCTTGATGCCCTCGCACAATAAGAGCAGTCTGTTCTAGCTTGTTATTAAGGTTCCTTTGCCTAAAACTAAAAGTTTAGAGCATCTCCACTCGCCCCCCAACAGCCCTGCCACCCCCCAGGCCCCTTTTCTATCGCCGGCTCGAAAAAATTGATCCGGTCGCCCCCCAGGAGCCCAAATTTCGCCGGTTAGGGCCGAAATTGGCGCCGGCGGCCCAGGCTGAACCCAAAGCGCTAGGGGGCGCCGGGGGAAACGAATTTGGCACGAAAACAAAATCATACCGTGCGGACCCGCCGAGTCAGTGACCGAGAACCTTCATTGTCCTCATCGCCTCGGTTCCCGCGGGAATCAATGCCAAGGCTGCCGTCGGTCAGCCTTCCATTGATTCACGGGCGACACAGTGAAGGCGCGCCGCCGCGCGTCCCGCCCCCTCCCGCCACGAGTCCACACTGCTGCCGCCCCCTCGACGCTATAAAAGCCACCCTCCCTCGTCGCTGACCGCACACTTGCCTCGCCACAACCTCTCTCGCCGCCGACGCCCCTCCTTCGCCGCTGCCGCCCCCCTCTCTCTCTCTTCGTCTCAAGGCCGCGACCGATGGCGGAGAGGTTCCCCGGCGATGGAGCGGCGGCCAACGGCTTCGGCCGCCACGAGGCCAACTACCCGGCGCCGCCCGACATGCGCGTGCCGGACTCGTGGAGGCTCAGCGCCGGTGGCGTCCCCGTGCCCCCGCCGCCCTCCGACACCGAACACCGCGCCGAGATTGCGGGTATCTGGGCGGCGCTGCCAGAGGAAGCGCAGCAGCAGCCGAGGTACGCCCCAGACAGCCACGCGCTGTGGACGGCGTACTTTCAGCACCGTCACGCCGACCAGCTCGCGTCCACGAATGGCGCGCCGGCACCACGGGGGCGCCACAACTCCGACGGCCGCCGTCAGTGGTGGGGTCCTCGAGCACATCGAGGGCGGCAACACGCCGGCGATGGAGTACTCGGCGCCATCTTTTTCGCGCCGGAGCGGCAGCGCATGGTGGGGGCGTTGTCCTCATCCTCCGGCTCCCACTCCTCCGGCACGACGATGCCGGTCGCCGCCGTCAAGGCCGAGCCCCAGGAGACGCCGGAGCGCTGGCGCAGCCGCGGCAGCAGCCTTGTCGTAAACGAGGGCCGCCACCAACCTTCCCCTCCTCCCCGCGGCCATCTTCGCCTGGTCAGGCCGAAGGAGCCGGTGACGCGCCCGTCGTCGTCAAGTAGGAGCATGTCGACATGGCCGCCGACCTTGAAACTGGCCTCAAATGGGCGCGGGACGACTAAGTCCGGGAGGAGATGGAGCGCCAGTGCCGCGCCCTCGAGGAGATTGCCGCTCGGCGCCGTGGCCGCGAGAAGGGCGGCGTCATCGTCCTCGAGGACAGCGACGAGGAGGCGCCAGTGCCGACCAACCCCGTCCGTCACGGCGACCCAGGACAGGGCTGCAGCAAGGACGGCGGCGGCGTGCAGGACGACGACGGCGGCGGCGGCGGCGTGCAGGACGACGACGGCGGCGGCGGCGACGACGGCGGTGACTACATCGCCTTCTACAAGCTCCTCGGCATGTAGTAGGCTTGGGGCGGCGACGGCGGCGTAGTTTTAGGGCGTAGTTATATTTTTCTAAGTTTTTTAGTCATGTCTTTAATTTTGTACAAATTTCAATGAAAAATGCCTGAATTTCGTCCAAATTCGTGCATTTTCTTCCAAATCTAGCCGAATTTGTATTTGAAAAAATGTTGGGCCATCTTGGACATGCATGATACACTAGATGGAATCAACCTTTTACCTTTGAGAGTTTTAGTACGCCATTAGGGTCTGTAGAGTAGTTCCAGTTTACACCAATTTTGGGGTTACTGCTAAACATCAGTTCAGTCCGAAGTTGTTTCATTTCGTAAGATGCAGGTGTTATGGAATTCTGTTAGAACATTTTCTGGTTAAATCTGCAGTCACAGGGCAAACTTGCCTTCTTGGTGATGAAGAACTGCTGACTAGGTTGTTTTGCAGGCATGTCATCTACTTAATGTACTATCGAAGGAACTCCTCAGCGACTTTGAAGCATGTGCTGAAATATTTATTCCGGTAATTCTAGAAGCTGTTTCTGTGTTATGCAACTCTTGTCTGGTACTAATAGGGCTAACATATTAATGAAATTCTCAGGCACTTTTTAAGCTTGTTGTCATAACTGTGCTCGTGATTGCCGAATCTTCAGACAACTGTGTAAAAACTGTGAGGTTCCTGCCTTCACTTGTACTGAGCCATGGTACTTCCTTTCATTACTTTTCTGACATGCAATATCTTGCAGATCCTGCGGAACTGCAAGGTTTCACGTATTGTTCCACTTATAGCTGACACATCAAAAAATGACCGCAGTGCAATCCTCCGTGCCAGGTACTTGTGCTTTGCATTGTCTCAACACGCGTGGAGTCTTAGAGATTATAGGTACTTATACATTTTCTCCTATGGCAGGTGTTGTGAGTATGCACTTCTAATATTGGAATATTGGGCCGATGCTCCAGAAATACAACGCTCAGCTGATTTATACGAAGATCTAATAAAGTGCTGTGTGGCAGATGCAATGAGCGAGGTAGGACTAACATCTATGTTTCCCGGCTTAATAACATTACTTAAATATTTTTATGCATTGAAACCCAAAACTTGTCTGAATTTGTGTTATTTCTTGTATGTAATGCCATATTGCAAATACAGGTTCGTGCAACTGCAAGAAGTTGCTATAGGATGTTCATAAAGACATGGCCTGAGCGTTCACGTCGGCTTTTTATGTCATTTGATCCTGCAATACAGAGGGTATGTGGATTTATTCTCTGCATGCCTTTTCAGATCACTATATATAAAGTATCAAATCTATAATAGAAAAAATGAGGTTGAACAAGCTGATTTTATATTCATCATTCTGATGTACTCATTTGTGCACTGTTGCCAACTAAACAAAGAGGAGAAGAGGCAATGGCTCTAAATAGAAAGAGAAGACACATAAAACTATCATCCAGCTAAGGGCATTATTTAGATTGTTCTATGAATCTCATGGAAGCGGTTTTTTTATTGGGTTGTGTAATATCTTACACTTTGTTCTATGAATCTCATAGAAGTAGAGTTTTGTGTAATATCTTACACTGGTTTATTTTATATCTGAAACTCCAAAAAATGTTAAACAGTAGTATATATAGCATCTGATGCCTGGTGTTTTACTTTTCAGTCATAATTCTAGTATTCTACACTTGGCTATAACAGCCAAGAATTGTTTGAAATTTCCGGAAAGCAGTGCAAAACTGCAAACGAAGTATCTACCCTGATTAGCTCAAGTCCAGGAGATAAGTTAGCAGTGCTAAGACTCAACCTTACAGCTTAATATTTTTCTGAAAACTGTTTTTTATATAAAAAGATCAAATAATGCATGAAAATTTGTATTTTGTGACGACTTGGAATCACGGACGCAGGTTGTACTAATTAGAGATGGCCTGATTCGAGCCTGAGACTGGTGGTACCCTTGTCTCCCTGGAATTGTTGTGGGTCAGGGAAAGGAGAGGCGCGGCGTAAATTCCTGTTTTGCCTCTGCCTAGCACCTATCTCGCCTAAGAGCGTGCCTAGTCATGCTTACGCGCACACCTAGCACGGTTAAGCGCTACTCCCTCCGTCCTTGAAAGAGTGTACTTCCGACTTTATTGAAGGGTCAGACTACCTCAAAGTTTGACCAAGCTTGTGCAAAAATATATCAATGCTTGTGAAACCAAATAGGTATATAAACAAACAACAAACAAACAAACAAACAAAGCCTTTAGTCCCAAACAAGTTGGGGTAGGCTAGAGGTGAAACCCATAAGATCTCGCAGCCAACTCATGGCTCTGGCACATGGATAGCAAGCTTCCACGCACCCCTGTCCATAGCTAGCTCTTTGGTGATACTCCAATCCTTCAGGTCTCTCTTAATGGACTCCTCCCATGTCAAATTCGGTCGATCCCGCCCTCTCTTGACATTCTCCGCACGCTTTAGCCGTCCGCTATGCACTGGAGCTTCTGGAGGCCTGCGCTGAATATGCCCAAACCATCTCAGACGATGTTGGACAAGCTTCTCCTCAATTGGTGCTACCCCAACCCTATCTCGTATATCATCATTCCGGACTCGATCCTTCCTCGTGTGGCCACACATCCATCTCAACATACGCATCTCCGCCACACCTAACTGTTGAACATGTCGCCTTTTAGTCGGCCAACACTCCGCGCCATACAACATTGCGGGTCGAACCGCCGTCCTGTAGAACTTGCCTTTTAGCTTTTGTGGCACTCTCTTGTCACAGAGAATGCCAGAAGCTTGGCGCCACTTCATCCATCCGGCTTTGATTCGATGGTTCACATCTTCATCAATGCCCCCATCCTCCTGCAACATTGACCCCAAATACCGAAAGGTGTCCTTCCGAGGAACCACCTGGCCATCAAGGCTAACCTCCTCCTCACACCTAGTAGTACTGAAACCGCACATCATGTACTCGGTTTTAGTTCTACTAAGCCTAAACCCTTTCGATTCCAAGGTTTGTCTCCATAACTCTTAACTTCCTATTTACCCCCGTCCGACTATCGTCAACTAGCACCACATCATCCGCAAAGAGCATACACCATGGGATATCTCCTTGTATATCCCTTGTGACCTCATCCATCACCAATGCAAAAAGATAAGGGCTCAAAGCTGACCCCTGGTGCAGTCCTATCTTAATCGGGAAGTCATCGGTGTCGACATCACTTGTTCGAACACTTGTCACAACATTATCGTACATGTCCTTGATGAGGGTAATGTACTTTGCCGGGACTTTGTGTTTCTCCAAGGCCCACCACATGACATTCCGCGGTATCTTATCATAGGCCTTCTCCAAGTCAATGAACACCATATGCAAGTCCTTATTTTGCTCCCTATATCTCTCCATAAGTTGTCGTACCAAGAAAATGGCTTCCATGGTCGACCTCCCAGGCATGAAACAAAATTGATTTTTGGTCACGCTTGTCATTCTTCTTAAGCGGTGCTCAATGACTCTCTCCCATAGCTTCATTGTATGGCTCATCAGCTTAATTCCACGGTAATTAGTACAACTCTGAACATCCCCCTTGTTCTTGAAGATTGGTACTAATATACTCCGTCTCCATTCTTCCGGCATCTTGTTTGCTCGAAAAATGAGGTTGAAAAGCTTGGTTAGCCATACTATCGCTATGTCCCCGAGACCTTTCCACACCTCAATGGGGATACAATCAGGGCGCATCGCCTTGCCTCCTTTCATCCTTTTTAAAGCCTCCTTCACCTCAGACTCCTGGATTCGCCGCACAAAACGCATGCTGGTCTCATCAAAGGAGTCGTTCAATTCAATGGTAGAACTCTCATTCTCCCCATTGAACAGCTTGTTGAAGTACTCCCGCCATCTATGCTTAATCTCCTCGTCCTTCACCAAGAGTTGGCCTGCTCCGTCCTTGATGCATTTGACTTGGCCAATATCCCTCGTCTTCCTCTCTCGGATCTTAGCCATCTTATAGATGTCCCTTTCACCTTCCTTCGTGCCTAACCGTTGGTAGAGGTCCTCAAATGCCTGACCCCTTGCTTCACCAACAGCTTGCTTTGCGGCCTTCTTCGCCATCTTGTACTTCTCTATGTTGTCTGCACTCCTATCCAGGTATAGGCGTCTGAAGCAATCTTTCTTCTCTTTAATCGCCTTCTGGACATCATCATTCCACCACCAGGTATCTTTATCTTCGCTTCTCCTTCCCCTGGACACTCCAAACTCCTCCGAGGCCACCTTACGAATGCAAGTCGCCATCTTCATCCACACATTGTCCGCATCCCCTCCTTCCTCCCAAGGGCCCTCCTTAATGACCCTCTCCTTGAACACCTGAGCTACCTCCCCCTTGAGCTTCCACCACTTCGTTCTAGCGACTTTGGCACGCTTATCCCGCTGGACACGAATCCGAAAACGGAAGTCAGCAACCACCAGCTTATGCTGGGGCACAACACTCTCTCCAGGTATCACCTTACAGTCTAGGCACGAACGCCTATCTTCTCTTCTCAAGAGGATGAAATCAATCTGGCTAGAGTGTTGGCCACTACTAAAAGTCACCAGATGTGATTCTCTCTTTCTAAAGAGGGTGTTAGCTACAATCATGTTGTAGGCTAGAGCAAAGCTTAAGACATCTTCTCCTTCTTGATTCCTGATGCCATAGCCATAACCAAAGCCCCCATGCGCCCCTTCAAAACCTGTGTTAGATGTACCCACGTGGCCATTGAGGTCTCCTCCTATGAAGAGCTTCTCACCAATCGGTACACTCCTAACCATGTCTTCCAAGCCTTCCCAGAACTCCCTCTTGGTGTTCTCATTGTGGCCTACTTGCGGGGCATACGCGCTGATAACATTGAGAACCAAGTCCTCAACTACCAGCTTGACCAGGATAATCCGTTCCTCACGTCTCTTGACCTCTACCACTCCATACTTGAGGCTCTTGTTGATCAAGATGCCTACGCCATTTCTGTTTGCAGCCGTCCCCGTGTACCACAGCTTGAAGCCGGTATCCTCCACCTCCTTCGCCTTCTGTCCTCTCCATTTGGTTTCTTGGACGCAAAGGATATCAACACCTCTCCTCACCGCTGCATCAACTAGCTCCCGAAGCTTCCCTGTCAGAGAACCTACGTTCCAGCTACCTAAGCGAATCCTTCTAGGCTCGGCTAGCTTCCTTACCCTTCGCACTCGTCGAGTCAAATGCGAAGACCCTTGCTCATTTTCCACTACATCCGGGCGCCGATGTAGCGCGCCACTAAGGATGCGACGACCCGATCCTCGCTCACCAAATAGGTATATGATGAAAATATATTTTATCATGAATCTAATGCTACTAATTTGATGGCATAGTGTTGGTCTATTATTGTATAAATACGGTCAAACATAAAAAAGTTTGACTTTCCAACAAAGTTGGAAGTACACTCTTTCAAGGACGGAGGAAGTAGTGGTGAATCACTTGTTTAATTCAATACTAAGGTTCTACATAGGGTACTCATCCTCGACTAGGCGAGGCGCCCTGGCCCCTTTTCACCTTTTATCAAGCGCTTCAAACAGTTCTGAACTACTATGGCAGAAGAATAGAGTATCATTTAACAGAAATGCTGGTTGATGAGCCCACATAGCATCCATCCCTCCCATCCTCTTTCTCTTCTCCCCAACAGAAAGCTGCAGTATGTGATAACTTATAGCTTCTCACTTAGTCCACAATAAGTGAAAAATATTGAGAACTAAATGTGAGCAAAAGTGAAAAAACAGGATAACAAGCATGACTGCATCCCATATTACAGAATCAATGTAAGTCCACAACATTGAAGATGTTGTAAATTTCTCTACAAAAGCCACATGACATAAGTCCTCAATCTTGAGTCCTAAACATTAGATATTAGACTCTAGTGGCATAAAATAGGTCCACATAACACCGACATATTGAAAGGCTCAAGACAGGCTAACATTCTCATGTCTCAACTTTCATCTCCAACTCCAAGTCTCAATAGCATCATCAAACTCATCGATGGTGGTAAACATTCGTGTTGTTTGTTGTCTCCGCCATCTTGGCTAGCATTGGCTGGATCTTCACCATCATTGCTCACACCATTGCGGATATTTGAGTGTCGCTCTTGGTCCTCCTCTGTCCATCTTCTTTAATCATCAGTCTTGTTGGTGTAGGTCTCTTGTGATGCCTTTGGGTATGGGATACGTGTTAGAGTTATATTATAAGTCATGTACCCCTTTGTATTTATCCCGTTGTATAAGGGGTTTCCTGCATAGGTTCCACACCTGTACATGTATATATATCGGCCTATGGCCTCATGGGAATACAAGTTGCTTATTCCTAACATGGTATTAGAGCTAGGTCAATTTTCTAGCACGCGCAACTCGTGCTGTTGATCCACCGTCGCGACGCCTTCATCTTTGGCTGCCGCTGACTCCTCCGTGGTGGCCCGATCTGTTGGCTGCTACTGTTCTTCTCTCGTCCAACTCGTCTGCCTCCACGACGTCTCCCGTCCGTGTGGCCTCCAGATCGAGACTCCCGCCGCATCGGCCTATGGCCTCATGGGAATACAAGTTGCTTATTCCTAACAATACGGACAGTTGACGGCCCCCTTCGAGTCGTAGTAGACTAGTAGCTGTCCTAGAACGATTGCGCCTTGAAGCTCCAAAGTTGCACCAATAGCCACATCAACACCCTCCCACATAATGTCACCAGGACATCCTCCTACGAAGCTGCAAAAGGTGAGCCCGGTGTCATGCTGCCAGAGGGTGCCACATCTTAGGGACTCCTTAAAAGCAATGTCCTCGACCAGGGGCGACCATTTCTAAGTAACCTGGCTGTTTACAAAAAATATTGGAATGTAAATGCATCGATCTCGACTGGCCTGGGTATTAGAGACCTAGGATATTGTTTCGTCTCGGCTAGCCCAATCCATTACCACCGGAGTCTGAGTCCTAGCTATCTGCATCTTGGGCTATGTAACCAAAGGGGATCAAGTTGCACAGCAATTTGGTTTGGCTGCTGCCCTAGTAACCAGGCGGCTATATGCGCTCTCCAGCTCCCCCACATGGCAATTTCTGTTATACTACTAATTTCCGGTGTGCTGAAACTATATGGATGTAGGTTGGCATCTGGAGCTTTAAGTGGTTCCAAGGGTTGATGTGCAATTGCGAGTTTCTGTTGGTTTGATCTAACACTGGGCACTTTTGCAGATTATTAATGATGAAGATGGGGGTATGCACAAGCGATATCCTTCATCGTTGCATGAGAAGGGCGCTCAACTTTCTCGTTCCTCATCTCATGCAAGTGGTACACATTTGACCGGATACAGCACTTCATCTATTGTTGCAATGGACAAGGGTGCAGCAATTTCTTCCGAATCATCTCTCCCGTCAAGCATGCTCCTGTCGCAGTCGAAGGCAACTGGCAGACATGCTGAAAGAAGCATAGAGAGTGTGCTTAGTTCAAGCAAACAAAAGGTTTCAGCCATTGAGAGTTTATTGAAAGGCGTAGGCATCTCAGGCAGGCAAAATTTCTCAGCTGTGCGCTCAACAAGCTTGGATCTTGGTATGGTTTATGCTGCTTAATGTTAATTTGTTTCATTAAGCATGGAAAGGCTCTTCTGTTGTCTGGTCAAGTCTTTACTGCTATTGCTTTCATGACTTATTTCTGTATACTTGAGAAACCTTAATTTCCTTTTCTTTTCCTCCTAGTGCAGGAGTTGATCCTCCATCCTCTCGTGATCCTCATATACCGCTTGCTGCGCCTGCTTCGGATCACCTTTCTTTGCAGAGTTCTGCATTGTTGGACTCATCCCTCCCTAGCATAAGTATCAGAAGAAATGGTGGTTCACGTTTGGTAGATGCAATGCCTCAGGTAGACACCAAAGAGCGATCGAGGTCACCATATTCGCGTAATCTATCATCTGAACCCATGTCGGATTTGTCAGTGCCTTATTTAAGAAGGTCTTCAGGGAGATCTCAAGATGATAGCATTATGGATGAGAGTAACGATACATGGCCAAGGCCTAACAGGCGATCGCCACAGATGCATACGGACAAACACTTCACTGATATGGCTTATAGGGATGCCAGTTATAGAAATTCGCAAAACAACCATGTCCCACACTTCCAAAGGCCGCTTAGGAAGCAAGTGACATCAAGGGTTTCTGTGGGTGTCAGACACAGTTTTGATGATGGCCATGTCCCATCAAATGAGATGTCTGGATATACAGATGGCCCAGCATCACTAAATGAAGCCCTCTCTGAGGGTCTTAGTCCAAGTTCAGACTGGGTAGCAAGAGTTGCAGCTTTTAATTTTGTTCAGACATTATTGCAACTAGGACAGAAAGGCATTCAAGAAATTACTCAGAACTTTGAAAAGGTCATGAAGCTATTTTTTCGTTATTTGGATGATCCTCATCACAAAGTTGCACAGGCAGCTTTCTCCACACTTGCAGATATTATTCCAGCATGCAAGAAGCCATTTGAGAGCTATGTTGAAAGAATTTTACCATATGTCTTTTCAAGACTTATTGATCCAAAGGAGTTGGTTTCTAAGCCATGTTCATCAACCTTGGAAGTTGTTGGCCGAACATATGCTGTTGACACATTGTTACCTGCAATAGTACGTTCACTGGATGAACAAAGGTCTCCGAAGGCCAAACTGGCTGTTCTTGAGTTCGCTAATAAGTCATTCAGCAAGTACAAGGTAGACTCTGAAGGTTACGGTAACAGCGGCTTTCTTAAGCTCTGGCTTTCGAAACTAGCACCTTTAATACATGAAAAGAATGCAAAGTTGAAGGAAACGTCCATTAAAGGAATCATATCAGTTTATTCTCATTTTGATTCAACAGCAGTCCTAAACTTTATTCTTAATTTGTCGATTGAAGAACAAAACCTTGTGAGGCGCTCGCTCAAGCAGTATACTCCTCGTATTGAGGTCGATCTGGTAAACTACTTGCAGAGCAAGAAAGAGCGTTCACGTCCCAAGTCTTATGAATATGAACAGATTGATTTTGGAACTTCTGAAGATGGTTATAATCCGACATCAAGGAATAGCTATCCTTTTGGAAGGGTCTCTGCTAGTTCCTTTGACAATGAATCTGGGAAGAGGATGCATGCAGTTCAAGAATCCACATATCTTACTGGTCGAACAACCTCTGATGTCCGCACTGATCATGCTAATCAATGTTTTGAGCCTTCTTCTGAAGCTGATATTTTTACAGCAAGTCGGGAATCAAAGAGCAATGCTCGCTCAGTTGTAGAAGCTGCACGCTCGTGGGCAGATTATCCTGAAAAATCAGATGCCACCATTGATGATGAAAATTCTATTGGCACCCCTCGCCTGGATTTTGTCCGTCGTGTTTCTGATGGACATAATAATGCTGCTGTTACAACTGTCGGGAAAAATATACAAGACATGAATCAATTTGTCGACCTTAGTTCTGTGAAGGTTGTCTCGCATACAACTGACGGCCCCAGCGTACCACAACTTCTTCATCGGGTACTTCTGATATATCCTTGTTTTCCACTCCGTCATCTTTGTTGGCTCCAATTGTAATTCTGATATGTGTTACCTTTTCTTTTCATTGTCCTAAATAACATCACGATTATATGGCTTTGTACCTTCTCAGATAATAAGTAATGATGGTGAAGTTTCATCCCAAGACAAGCAGGACGCATTGCAGCAGTTGCTGCAAGCATCTGCGAACAATGATAACTCTATATGGACAAAGGTCTGTAACCTTACCATTTAAATTCCCATTTTACTTTATTATTTAACGAAAAACTTATATTCTTGCCGCTTTCTTTTTGTGTGTTTACTTAGTTTAGATTCCTCTTCAGTCTTTCATTGAGTGTTCAGGTTCATTCAATCTTATGGCCTTTTTGGAGTGCTGTTTGGGAAGGAGGGAAATGCATTTCCCAAAAGAGAATGCATTATGTTCC
>NC_041391.1:451212359-451225150 GCF_002162155.2 Triticum dicoccoides | reverse complement strand
TTACATCTGAGTTTAATGTACTGACTCAGCATTAGCTTTTCATTAGACTAATAGGGTAGTGCTGCTATGTTTAGAAAATACCCCCTTTCTAATACTCCCCCCGTCTCAAAATTCTTGTCTTAGATATGGATGTATCTAGTCATGTTTTAGTGTTAGATACATCCGTATCTAGACAAATCTAAGACAAGATTATTTTTAATTTGTTTTAGAAAAGAGGTTGGCGCCGGCTTTAAATTAATGAAGCCCTTATAACCAACGATACAACACAACACCACAACAACAGAAAAAACGCAAAGAACAAACTACAGCGTGATACCGGGGTGCCTAGGAGCAGCAACAAAGCCCAAAAGCAAAGACAACAAGGCATTGAGGCCTTCAAACATGATCGAAGGATCGAAGCTGAGAAGGAGGCCACCTCGTGAAGGATGCCAATCGTTGATGGAGGCTATGTCAACAACACCAACCTGTTCCAACACCGAAAGGAGCCCCCTGCTCGCGCTGGCTCGAAGGGCGCCGCACCGTCGGACATTGGAATGCTCAACTCTCTAGAGCGCAGCTGGACCCTGACGCCAAGACCCCAAAGGGAGACCTTCGAACACAACTATCTCGCCGGACCTAGTTCGTCGAAAGAGCACCACCGTCGAAGCATGGGACCGTCACACGAAGAGAAGAAACTGTCATCCATGAACTCACCTAGCGATCAGAAAAATGGAACCCTGCTCGCAAAACGGAGCCTCCAAGGAGGGAACGACACCGGGCGCCGCCACCGTCTGGTCTGGAACATGCCAGACAAGGGTTTTCACCCAGAGCCCGTGGTGGTGAGGGCCACCCATAATGACACCTCCATGGAGGGAAACGGCGCACAATAGCGGTGATACCATTGGCACTGACAAAGTCAGGTGAAGCTTTCGCCCGGGACATGACCCTCACCACCAAGATCCATCTGCCATGATCGACCAAGGAGAGATGCAGACGACGACCGAAACAGAGCGGGGAAGTAATGGAGACCACACCCGCATGATGGACGCCTCCAGAGTGGGCCACCTCGCCGCCCAAACAACCGAAGGAACACATGAGCACCTGCGCTACAGCACCCGCCGGAATGATGCCTCCACGCCCACCATCTGGAGTCTCCGCTCCAGTGACCGAGGAGATCCACTCACCCACCACCACCAGGCGGTGGACCGCGGCACGCAGCTGGCTGCCCCTGTTGCCGCACTACCGCAACTTCGGCACCCACAGCTACCCAAAGTTTGCACCTTTCACCACACGAAGGAGACCCATGACTGAGATCTGAGTTGCAGGGCGCCCAAAATATCAGCCACAAGGGCCATCTATGAGAGGATGGCCATGCCTCGAATCCACCGAACCCTGCCAGATCCACCGGCGGCCGGGAACCCCATCCACGACCACCGGCCAGATCCAGCAGCGGCAAGGAACACCATCCACAACCACCGGCCCACACGCGAGGAGCCACACCAGCAGGACTCGGTGGCCGCATCTCGCACCACCCCCTGCGCCCGCTGACGGCCGTGCTACCCCAGGCGAGCCACGGTCAGCGGAGAGGAGGAGGAGGGGGGGGGGGTTCAAGATCAGGAAGGGTTCGCCCATGTGCGGGAGTGCGCGTACTAGGGAGCAGGGGAGGGAAGGAGTAGGAGGGGGCGCCCCGCCGCCGCGGCGGGCCGGCCGGAGGCCGCAGACGGCGGCGGCGGGGTTTGCCTCGTGAGCCGTAGGGCGATCCACGAGACGCGACTCCGTTTCTGTTCCCTTAAACGGGGGAGAATTTCACTGCCCCGGCCTCTGCACCAACTAAGGATGCATCTAAGCCATGAATTTTGGGACGGGGGTAATACAATTCAACTAATTGATAGTTGGCTCTTGATGAGATGGTTTCTGTAGATGAAGAATGCTTCACTATTTCAACAACAGAGAAAAGTGACATTTGGTTTCTGTCTAAACAATCATTTTAATTGGCGTCCCTCAGTTATTTTTCCACAAAAAGTAGTCACCATCCATTCCTCCATCTGTTATGGTACTTCGTGTCATTTAAATATTTTATCATTCAACACATAATATTTGTATTCTAATACTAGCCCCTTCTCTAAATAGTATTTCAATCAGATTTTAACAACTGTCCTTGAGGTATTGGATGACTCTGATTCTTCTGTCAGGGAGCTTTCTCTATCGCTAGTTGCTGAGATGCTCCGCAATCAGGTCTAGTACTCACAAACCATGCATTTATGTAGAAGTAGGTAGTATTGTTGATTAACATTTTCTATTTATTTTCAGAAAGATCAAATGGAAGAATCCATAGAGATTATCCTTGAAAAGCTGGTGCAGATGACCAAAGATGTTGTGGCAAAGGTATATTTTCCTTAATTTAAGAGGTTTGGTCTTGTTTCTGCTGTGCTGATATTTTCTTAATGTTGGTGCAGATTTCAAATGAAGCAAACCAGTGCTTAAATGTCGTGTTGGCAAAATATGATCCGTTTAGATGCCTTGCTGTATGTCCAGTGCTGTAATCCTTTTACTAATGATATTACTTTAGTACTATTATCTTTGTTTATAGTTTTTTTTTGTAGCTAGCAACTTATACTACTGTATATGTTTTTTCGCTTGTACTGCAGGTTATTGTGCCCTTGCTAGTTACTGATGATGAGAAGACACTTGTCATGTGTATCAACTGTTTGACAAAGGTAGGTTAGTTTCACATTATAATTGGTCAAGAGAACAATATGATTCTCTTTTTAATTTGAAGAATCATTTGGCAAGTGCACTATTCAGAAGTTCCATTAGCTGATGGAATGGTTGATGGTTCTGGTTCATCCGGCCCATCTTGGCTTGACGACTATTGATCTGACGGCCCGTCATGGCTTGATGACTATTGATCTGATGACTGATGGTTCTGGTTCATCCGGCAATTTCTTAGATTGTAGGTTTGTAGTCAGCACTCACCAGGACCATCCTTTCTGACTATTGATCCGATAACCCTTGTGAACACCAGTATTCAGACAATTATTCCATTTAAGCACCATTGCTAGATCTGTTGGCGAGGATATATTTTGTACAGAAAGGATTTTCTGATAACTCTGTTATTAGTTTGTAGAGTCGTTCACTCATTTTTATTCTTGTTAACTATAGCAATATATCCTGAGAAACAATGATTGATTGTTGGTATTCTCCTGGTAAACATGCAGCTTGTTGGGCGGCTTTCACAAGAGGAATTGGTGGCTCAACTCCCTTCATTTTTACCAGCACTTTTTGATGCTTTCAATAACCAGAGTCCAGATATTCGCAAGGTATTTGCCTGTTCTGCTGATGAACGACCTTTTTTCGTTGGCGAGCTAGTTCCTTGACTAGGGGACCTTGAAGCTTATGTGTGTTAAGGAGTATTAGTATTAGGTCTAGGAGTCCTATTAGGATACATATATAGAAAGTCTATTCATCACCCAGGGTGCAGAATAAGTTATTCTTCACCCGAGGTAATCTTACGATCATTTCATAGATAAATTACATTTGAAATACAAAAAGTTACATTCATATTGATTCACTGCGTAAAATTTGGCATAAGAAAAAATTATAGGTCATAAGACCAGAAAAATTGCATTTTATGTACATTTTACACTATGTTTTTACATTTGTAATTTTACATAACATAAAATATTTTTTACGGCGATTATATATTTTCTTATGTTTTCTTTTTACGTTGAAATAAGACAAATTTATGAAATGTGAAATTACGGTGCATTGATGCTAAAATAGAGGGGGGTGAAGAATAACTATTCCTCACCCAGGGTGACGAATAGTCAATCCCTTGGGCCTTGCAATACAATCAAGTTGCATCTATAACAATGTGAAGAACCTAAGAGAGCAGTCTAAAAAGATGGCTTCTTGTCCCACCAGTAATATGGGCTTCTGGTAGTACCTAAAAACTAGGGATAGGGGTGCTACGATTATTTTAGGCAGCATCAAAGGATCAGGGTTCTATGTGCCAACTGTAATCTCCACTTCTGTTTCTAAGAATAGATGTGGGGTGGGTGGAAGCTCTCAATCAACCTAAAGTTTAAACATGAAAAACAGTCATGCTATTTGTTATTATTTCTTACAGATTTTTCAGTGCCAGGTTGTGTGGTTTTCAGCTGTAGCGCATCTCCTCTGTTTCAAATTTCTAGTGGGTCATTTTCATTTTACTTGTTGTTAATGCACATTAACCGTGCCTGACATTTTCTATTTTCTAGACTATTTATGGCAAAATTTACATTTAGCAAACATCATTGGTGTTCCACATCTGATATCATTTACACTTACTTGCAGACTGTTGTATTCTGCTTGGTGGATATCTACATCATGCTAGGGAAAGCATTTGTACCATATCTGGAGGGGCTCAGTAGCACACAGCTGCGGCTAGTAACAATCTACGCAAATCGGATATCGCAGGCAAGGTCTGGTGCACCTATCGATGCTAACCAATGAGTAGTATCATACTTGTGTACCACATGGACATTTGTTTGGATGGGCTGGAATTATGGGTTTCATTCATTTGTGCATTTGTATAGAAACAGACAGGTGGTGCTCATGTATTTAGCTCCTGGCTTTTGTGTGGTATGTGTTATTTGTCTTTTTTATTTCCCTGTCATGTGTCACATTTGACCATTCACATTGTACAAAGAGACACAGGAAAAGCTTCACGGTGCCTGTTCATCTCCCATTTCCCTGTAGGTTGTTAGAGGACAGATCTGTTGAGAGATAGTAGGTTGTGAATATTTACGGGACGGTTTAGTTCAGACTAATCTTCATATTGCCTGCCTTCCATGTGCGCGAAGCATTTGGCACTGGATCTTGAAATTGCCTGCAATTGAAGTGTATACTGGGGGCAATTAATACATTTCTTTGCTCAGATTTGTCCTGAAGTTAACAAGCTTTTTGTAAAATTGCCTAAGATGAGATGCCTCTCTTGTAAAAGTTTGCCCTAAAATTGATTGTGATGAGTAATACAAAGACAAACATAGTCTGCTTCTTAGGGACACCTAGCCGTTCCCTCTTCTCGGCCTATCCCTGAAGGCATAGCCAACGCATAGCCTGAACCTCTGCCATGTAGACTTACCTGTTATGTCTGGCGGGATCAAGACTGCGGCCTTATAGATCAACACTAGTCTTTTCTGCGCATTTTGCCCTCATTTGTGCATATCTGGGAGCTACTTTCGGTTGGTCATCCATCCTAGAATTACCCCAAGCCAAGCACGCTTTGAAGTTCCTTTCGAATGAGTTTATGAAAATTTTGTCCTCACTCGTGCGCGCCTGGGAGCTACTTTCAGTCGGTCATCCATCATAGAATTACCCCAAGCCAAACACGCTTAACTTTGGAGTTCTTTTCAAATGAGCTTTTAAAAAAAAGAAATTCCTTGTTGATATCAGTAGTCTATCATTCTTATTAAGCCAGGCTCTCACAGTAGGCAAATCCGGCCCTCAAACACGCCTGAGCGTGTCCGTGGACACTGACTGCCAAGCCTTAGATTTTCTCATCTGGATCCGAATAACTCATAGTAGAACATACAAAAGCATGCGAAAGAAAAAAAAAATCCTACGTACTACATAGATCACCTGCCTAGTCCTTGTCGAAGATGTCCACTATCTTCGTGCCCTGCGTCGGGTACATAGGCGGCGGCCGCAGCTCCAACTCCTCTAGTTCCTCCGTGGTGGCCAACGCATCCATCTCTGCTTTGACCTCGTGGAAGAGGGCATCGGTCACCG
Organism: Triticum dicoccoides; assembly: GCF_002162155.2. Classification (NCBI taxonomy): domain Eukaryota; kingdom Viridiplantae; phylum Streptophyta; class Magnoliopsida; order Poales; family Poaceae; genus Triticum; species Triticum dicoccoides. The sequence goes on along the minus strand of NC_041391.1, from coordinate 451,219,399 downwards.
CTCGTTCCTGCTGATGAACCGCCAGTTAACCTCCACATAGGCATCATCCTGGATGAACTCCAGAATGGCCTGCTGCTTTGCCATCTCGTCCGCTAGGGCGACGACGAACTCTGCCTTCGCCTGCCCCATGTTGAAGCCCAGAGCCGGCGCTAGCTCCTGCTCTGGCTGCTCCGCCTCCTCGTCCTCCTCCATCGGAGCTGGGTGCTACTCCTTTCCTTCCTCCTTCGCCTGCTCCTCCTCCGGCTTCGACGAATCCGGAGGCAGCCCGGTAGCATGAGAATTGTTGTCTAGTCACGTTCATCATGTTTAGTTGATTCACGTTCGCTACTTTGATAATTTGATATGTGGGTGGGCCGGTGCTTGGGTGTTGTTCTTTCTTGAACAAGCAACCCACTTATGATCACCCCCTCTCACAAGCATCCACAACTATGAAAGAAGAATTAAGTTAAACCTAACCATAACATGAAACATGTGGATCCAAATTAGTACCTTACAGAATAATACATAAACTAGTGCTTAAGCTTCTGTCACTCCAGCAACCCATCATCTACTTATTACTCCACAGTGTCTTCCCATAGGCCCAAGTATGCTGAAGTGTCATGTAGTCGACGTTCACATGACACCACTAAAGGAAGCAACAACATAGATATCATCAAAATATCGAATGAATACCAACATCATATGATTACTTATAGCAGGACTTCTCCCATGTCCTTAAGAACAAAAGTAACCACTCACAAATCATATTCATGTTCAAGATCAGATGGGTAATGAATATGCTTGAGGATTGATGACCCACAAGTATAGGGGATCAATCATAGTCCTTTCGATAAGTAAGAGTGTCGAACCCAACGAGGAGCAGAAGAAAATGACAAGCGGTTTTCAGCAAGGTTTTTTTTGCAAGCACTAAAATTAACGATAACGAGTAGCTTGATAGCAAGATAATTTGTAATGAGCAATAAGTAGTAACGGTAAAAGTGCAGCAAGGCAGCCCAATCCTTTTTCTAGCAAAGGGCGGGCCAAAACGGTCTCTTATAATAAGCAAAGCGTTCTTGAGAACACACGGGAATTTCATCTAGTCACATTCATCATATTTGTTTGATTCGCGTTCGCTACTTTGATAATTTGATATGTGAGTGGACCGGTGCTTGGGTGCTGTTCTTACTTGAACAAGCCTCCCAATTATGATTAACCCCTCTCGCAAGCATCCGCCACTACGAAAGAAGAATTAAGATAAATCTAATCATAGCATTAAACATATGGATCCAAATCAGCCCCTTATGGAATAGTGCATAAACTAGGGTTTAAGCTTCTGTCACTCTAGCAACCCATCATCTAATAACTACTCCACAATGCATTCCCTTCGGCCCAAAGATGATGAAGTGTCATGTAGTCGACGTTCACATGATACCACTAAGGGAAACAACAACATACATATCATCAAAATATCGAACGAATACCAAATTCACATGATTACTTATGACAAGACTTCTCCCATATCCTCAAGAACAAAAGTAACTACTCACAAATAATATTCATGTCCAAGATCAGAGGGGTATTGAATAGCATAATGGATCTGAACATTAATTCTACCAAATAAACCAACTAGCATCAACTACAAGATGTAGTCAACACTACTAGCAACCCACAGGTACCAATATGAGGTTTTGATACAAAGATTGAATACAAGAGATGAGCTAGGGTTTGAGATGAGATGGTGCTAGTGAAGACGTTGATGAAGATTGGTCCTCCCATGATGAGAGGGTTGTTGGTAATGACGATGGCTTCGATTTCTCCCTCCTGGAGGGAAGTATCCCCGGCGGAATCACTCCATCGGAGAGCAAAAGTGCTCCTGGCCAAGTTCCGCCTCGAGACGGTGGCGCTCCGTCCCGAAAGTCTTCTCCTTATTTTTTTTTCTAGGGCAAATGGGCTTATGTACCAGAAGATGGGCACCAGAGGCTGGCCAGGGGCCCCACCAGCCACTAGGGTGCGTCCAGGGGGTGGGCGCGCCCTGGTGCCTCATGGGCACCTGGGTGGCCCCCTCTAGTATTTCTTTCTTCCAGTACTTTTTGTTTATTCCAAAACAATTCTCCATGAAAGTTCAGCTCATTTAGATATGTGCATAATAGGTATCTCTGACATAACTTTTTCAGGTCCAGATTTCCAGCTGCCGGCAATCTTCCTCTTCATGTAAATCTTGCAAATTAAGAGAGAAAAGGCGTTAAAATTGCTCCACAAAGTATTATATTGATTAAAAACATTATAACTAATAGTAGGAAAACATGATGCAAAATGGACGTATCAACTCCCCCAAGCTTAGACCTTGCTTGTCCTCAAGCGAAAGCTGATATTGATAATCATGTCCACATGTTTAGAGAGAGAGAGAGAGAGAGAGAGAGAGAGAGAGAGAGAGAGAAAGAGAGAGAGATGTCGATAAAAACAAAATACGGACATAGTAGCATCATGATCATTATTATAGCAGCAATAAACATTATCATAAAACTTCTCATGAGCAAGTAACAATTCATCACACCAACGAAGTATAAGGCATAAACTTTCTTGAAAACTAACAAACTATGTTCTCAGTCAACATGACAATTACAATTCATCATCTCTTCAGGAAGGGTCTCATGCAGGAGCTTTTTAGCAAGTCCACATACTCAACTATCATTTAGTCTTCTTTGATTGCTGACACTCATGCCATACATATATGGAGCAAAAGTTCCAGCCAGACACATAGAAGGACATGGGCTTATAATTTCGCCTCCCAACTCATTTACCTCAAGGGTAATGTCAACAATAATAACTCATGATCACTCATATCCTACTGGATATATATGACTAGATCTTTCCCCACCACATGATGCTTGCAAGAAAAATAAAAAGGAATAAAGGAGAACACTATTGACTCTTGCATGAAAAGTAAATACATAAAAGTAAAAGATAGGCCCTTCACAGAGGGAAGCATAGGTTGTCATGCGCTTTTTGTTTTTAGATGTGCAAGCTCTTAATGTAAAGAAACGTCACTTTATATTGCCCCTTGTGGTAGCAACCTTTATTATGCAGTTCGTCGCTTTTATTTCTTTACCATCACAAGATCATACAAAGCTTATTTTCCCTTACAATAAAAGATCATACATATCTATAAGCAATTTTTATTACCTTATACACCGACGACAACTTACTTGAAGGATCTGATTAAATCCTTAGGTAGGTATAGTGGACTCTCATGACATGAAACTAGATTTAAAGGTTTTTGGATGCACAAGTAGTATCTCTACTTGGTGCAGATTTTTGGCTAGCAAATATATTGAGCAATTACCACATGTTGGAGGATCTATAACAATACAACTTCTATGTGAATATAAGAAACATAACTCATTACGTTGTCTTCCTTGTCCAACGTTAACAATTTGACATAAAATACTAAATGGGGGCTCATAATCATAAAGGATGTCCAAGATAGTATATTTGTATGTGAATCTTCTTTTCCCTTATTAATTCTTTCATGAATTGCATCATTGACCAATGCTATGTTTGTTAACTTTCAATAAATTTTACCACTTATGCTTTTCCTTATGTAATGTCATTACTTTCCATAAGATTAGCATATGATTTTTCCATTATTTCCATTGCTAAGGTTGAAACATAAAAGTAAAGAAGCAAAAACTCAAACTACTCTTTATTATATAACTATCAACTCGATTACATAGATAGATAGATCATGAAACTAGCACTCGAAAATAGATCATACTAAACTTTTATTCAACTAAATCACGAAATAGCTAAGGATCAGAGTAAAAATAGGTAAAGATAATAAAAGTGATGGTGATACGATACTGGGGCGCCTTCCCCAAGCTTGGCACAAGCCAAGGGGAGTGCCCATACCCGTGTACTCAAGTTTATTTCTTCGGTGATGATGGTGGTGATGGAGTAGTGGGCTTGTCTTTCAGCTTTAACAAATACTCTAGTTTACGGTTGATGCTCCGAAGGGAGATGTTTTGCTCTTCCAACAAAATAACTTCAGAAGTGAGAGATGTATTCTAAGCACAAATTGTTTCAAAGACCCTTAGGGATTCAATTTTAGACGGGGAGAGATGATCATAGAAGGGTTGAAGGATATCTCCCTTCTCTGCGGTCTCCTCCATGGGCATGGCTTGCCCTCCTTCTTGGGCCTGGGTTCCTACAACTTCCTCGATCTTGTCCTCCTCTCCTAACAATCACTTGTAGTAAACCTCGTTGTAGGGGCATTTGCCTGGCTATGGTTGCACAATACGGTGCTTAGTATGGAGCCTTTGGGGAGCCATAGCGATCTAGATTTGTCAGAAAATAGCATGAGACAAGAACAGAGGATATTTCCACGGGAAATTGTATATCAATCATGTGTAGAAAAATCAGAATTTTTCCACACTCCAGCAACTTTTTAACAATTCTGCTACTGGACATGAAACCTTTTGTTTTCCAACAGGATCAAGCCAACTATCATCCAACATAATCCTAAAGGCTTTACTTGACGCAAACACTAATTAAACATAAAAACACAATCATAACAGTAGCATAATTGTGTAAACACATAAGAACAAAAATAAAAAGTGGAAAAATTATTTTATTTATTAGGTTGCCTCCCAACAAGCTCTATTATTTTACGCCCCTAGCTAGGCATAATGCATAGATTCAAGTATTGTCTTCTTTGATTTTTGCTCCATAGGTTGCCCTCATGATTGACTCATATGGTGGCTTAATTCTAGTTCTAGGGAAGTGCTCCATACCCTTTCTTAGGGGAAACTAAAATTTAATATTCCTTTTTTCATATCAATCACGTCACCTATAGTTTGTACAATCGGTCTACCAAGTATTATGGGACAAGACGGATTGCAATAAATATCAAGCACAATAAAATCTATGGGCACATAATTCCTATTTGCAAGAATAAGAACATCATTAATTCTTCCCAAAGGCTTTTTAATACAAGAATCTGCCAAGTGCAAATTAAGAAAACATTCTTCCATATTGGTAAAACCTAGCACATCACATAGAGATTTCGGAATTGTGGAAACACTAGCACCCAAATCACTAAAGCATTGCACTCATAATTTTTGATCTCAACTTTAAATGATGGGTTCCCATTCATCATATAATTTTCTAGGAATTGAAATCTCTAATTCTAACTTCTCTTCTAAAGCTTTCATCATTGCTTCAACAATATGTTTAGTAAAAGCTTTATTTTGTTCATAGACATTGGGCAAATTTACCATGGATTGTAACAAATAAATACATTCAACCAAAGAACAACTATCATAATTAAAGACTTTGTAATCCAAAAGAGTGGGCACATCACTAGTTAAAGTTTTTACCTCTCCAAACCCACTTTTATCAATTTTTCCAACAATATTTTCACCCTCCGAATTATGAGGACACATTCTAACTAAAGTTGACTCTTCTTCAGTCCTCTCATCATCAGTTTTAATATTACTAAACAAGGAATCAATAGAATAAACACTAATCATCTTAACATCTTCACCATTACTATGTAAGCAATCGGCCGAAAACACTTTTTCTAAAAATTCTCTTTTAGCTCTTAGCATAGCATTTCTTTTCTTACTTTCATCCATGAGGTATATAGAGCTTTGATTGATTCATTGATATCAACCTTGGGTGGAAATTTTTAATCTTGAGGTTTTCTACATCATGAGTAATTCTATCAATGCTCCTAGACATATCATCAATCTTATTCAATTTTTCTTCTATCGTAGTGCTGAAAACTTTTTGAGCGTTGATAAATTCTTTAATATTACTCTCAAGACCAGAGGGCATCCTATAATAATAATAATAATAATAATAATAATAATAATAATAATAATTATTATTATTATTATTACTATTATTATAAGAATTACCATAGGAATTGCCATAATTATAGAGGAACTTCCACGAAACGACCTAGTATTAAAACTACCCTTATAAGCATTGTTATTAAAATTAATTCGCGGACAAAATTCACATCTATGGGATCACTATTTTGCTCAATCAAAGTAGACAAAGGCACATCATTAAGATCAATAGGAGCATATTTAGTAGCAACCAGTTTCATAAGTGCATTAACTTTTTCACTCAAAGTACTAATTTCTTCAACAGAATTTACCTTTTTACTAGTAGGTGCTCTTTCGGCATGCCATTATGAATAATTAGCCATAATATTATCAAGAAATTTAGTATATTCACCCAAAGTAATTTCCATAAAAGTACCACCTGCGGTGAAATATAAAAGATTTCTAGAGACAAAATTCAATCCCGCATATTTTTTTTGTATAATCATACATAGATTTAAGCCATGAGTAGGACAATTTCTTAGCATTAATTTCATTCTTTCCCAAGATTGCGCAACATGTTCATGCTCAAGTTGCTTAAAATTCATGTTTTGATTTCCAAGGGAAATAATATTCATGGGAGGAAAAAACTTAGTGATAAAAGTGTTGGGGAACGTAGTAATTTCAAAAATTTTCCTACGCACACGCAAGATCATGGTGATGATATAGCAATGAGAGGGGAGAGTGTTGTCTACGTACCCTCGTAGACCGAAGCGGAAGCGTTGACACAACGTAGAGGAAGTAGTCGTACGTCTTCCCGGTCCAACCGATCCAAGCACCGTTACTCCGGCACCTCCGAGTTCTTGACACACGTACAGCTCGATGACGCACCCCGGGCTTCGATCTAGCAAAGCCTTGGGGAGGAGTTCCGTCAGCACGACGGCGTGGTGACGATCTTGAAGTTCAACTGTCGCAGGGCTTCGCCTAAGGACCGCTACAATATGACCGAGGTGTAATATCGTGGAGAGGGGCACCGCACACGGCTAAGGAACGATCACGGAGATCAATTTGTGTGTCTATGGGGTGCCCCCCTCCTCCGTATATAAAGGGGGAGAGGAGGAGGGGGCCGGCCAAGAGGGGAGGCGCGCCCTAGGGGGGGCAAACCTACTCCAAGTAGGTTTGGCCCCCCTTTCCTATTAGGAGTAGGAGAGGGAAGGAAGAGAGGGGAGGGAA
>NC_041391.1:451211255-451212349 GCF_002162155.2 Triticum dicoccoides | reverse complement strand
CACACGCAAGATCATGGTGATGGCATGGCAACGAGAGGGGAGAGTGTTGTCCACGTACCCTCGTAGACCGTAAGCGGAAGCGTTATCACAACGCGGTTGATGTAGTCGTACGTCTTCACGACTTGACCGATCCAAGCGCCGAACGTACGGCACCTCCGTGTTCAGCACACGTTCAGCTCGATGACGTTCCCCGGGCTCCAATCCAGCAAAGCGTCAGGGATGAGTTCCGTCAGCACGACGGCGTGATGACGATGATGATGTTCTACCGGCGCAGGGCTTCGTCTAAACTCCGCGACGATATGACCGAGGTGGAATATGGTGGAGGGGGGCACCGCACACGGCTAAGGAACGATCCGTAGATCAACTTGTGTGTCTATGGGGTGCCCCCTCCTCCGTATATAAAGGGGGAGAGGAGGAGGGGGCTGGCCAAGAGGGGAGGCGTGCCCTAGGGGGGGCAAACCTACTCCAAGTAGGTTTGGCCCCCCTTTCCTATTAGGAGTAGGAGAGGGAAGGAAGAGAGGGGAGGGAAGAAGGAAAGGGGGGGGGGGCGGCCCCCCTCCCAATTCGGATGGGGCTTGGAGGGGCGCGCCCCCTCCTTTGCTCCTTCTCCTGCCCTTTCACTAAGGCTCAATAAGGCCCATATACTTACCGGGGGGTTCCAGTAACCTCCCGTAACTCCGGTATAGTCCCAATCTCATCTGGAACCTTTCCAGTGTCCAAATATATCTGTCCAATATATTAATCTTTATGTCTCGACCATTTCGAGACTCCTCGTCATGTCCGTGGTCACATCCGGTACTCCGAACAACCTTCGGTACATCAAAACTTATAAACTCATAATAAAATTGTCATCGTAACATTAAGCGTGCGGACCCTACGGGTTCGAGAACTATGTAGACATGATCTAGAACTATTCTCGGTCAATAACCAATAGCGGAACCTGGATGTTCATATTGGTTCCTACATGTTCTACGAAGATCTTTATCGGTCAAACCGCATAACAACATACGTTGTTCCCTTTGTCATCGGTATGTTACTTGCCCGAGATTCGATCGTCGGTATCCAATACCTAGTTCAATCTCGTTACCGGTAAG
>NC_041391.1:451195363-451211245 GCF_002162155.2 Triticum dicoccoides | reverse complement strand
TGCTCCTTCTCCCTCCTTTCCACTAAGGCCCAATAAGGCCCATATACTTACCGGGGGGTTTCGGTAACCTCCCGGAACTCCGGTATAGTCCCAATCTCATCCGAAACCTTTCCGATGTCCAAATATATCCCTCCAATATATCAATCTTTATGTCTCGACCATTTCGAGACTCCTCGTCATGTCCGTGATCACATCCAGGACTCGAACAACCTTCGGTACATCAAAATACATAAACTCATAATATAACTGTCATCGAAACCTTAAGCGTGCGGACCCTACGGTTCGAGAACAATGTAGACATGACTGAGACACGTCTCCGGTCAATAACCAATAGCGGGACCTGGATGCCCATATTGGTTCCTACATATTCTACGAAGATCTTTATCGGTCAGACCGCATAATAACATACGTTGTTCCCTTTGTCATCGGTATGTTACTTGCCCGAGATTCGATCGTCGGTATCCAATACCTAGTTCAATCTCGTTACCGGCAAGTCTCTTTACTCGTTCCGTAATACATCATCTCGCAACTAACTCATTAGTTGCAATGCTTGCAAGGCTTAAGTGATGTGCATTACCGAGAGGGCCCAGAGATACCTCTCCGACATTCGGAGTGACAAATCCTAATCTCGAAATACGCCAACCCAACAAGTACCTTCGGTGACACCTGTAGAGCACCTTTATAATCACCCAGTTACGTTGTGACGTTTGGTAGCACACAAAGTGTTCCTCCGGTAAACGGGAGTTGCATAATCTCATAGTCATAGGAACATGTATAAGTCATGAAGAAAGCAATAGCAACATACTAAACGATCGGGTGCTAAGCTAACGGAATGGGTCATGTCAATCAGATCATTCAACTAATGATGTGGCCTCGTTAATCAAATAACAACTCCTTGTTCATGGTTAGGAAACATAACCATCTTTGATTAACAAGCTAGTCAAGTAGAGGCATACTAGTGACACTCTGTTTGTCTATATATTCACACATGTATTATGTTTCCGGTTAATACAATTCTAGCATGAATAATAAACATTTATCATGATATAAGGAAATAAATAATAACTTTATTATTGCCTCTAGGGCATATTTCCTTCAGTCTCCCACTTTCACTAGAGTCAATAATCTAGATTACACAGTAATGATTCTAACACCCATGGAGTCTTGGTGCTGATCATGTTTTGCTCGTGGAAGAGGCTTAGTCAACGGGCCTGCAACATTCAGATCCGTATGTATCTTGCAAATCTCTATGTCTCCCACCTGGACTAGATCCCGGATGGAATTGAAGCGTCTCTTGATGTGCTTGGTTCTCTTGTGAAATCTGGATTCCTTCGCTAAGGCAATCGCTCCAGTATTGTCACAAAAGATTTTCATTGGACCCGATACACTAGGTATGACACCTAAATCGGATATGAACTCCTTCATCCAGACTCCTTCATTGGCTGCTTCCGAAGCAGCTATGTATTCCGCTTCACATGTAGATCCCGCCACGACGCTTTGCTTTGAACTGCACCAACTGACAGCTCCACCGTTTAATGTAAACACGTATCCGGTTTGCGATTTAGAATCGTCCGGATCAGTGTCAAAGCTTGCATCAACGTAACCATTTATGATGAGCTCTCTGTCACCTCCATATACGAGAAACATATACTTAGTCCTTTTCAGGTACTTCAGGATGTTCTTGACCGCTGTCTAGTGATCCACTCCTGGATTACTTTGGTACCTCCCTGCTAAACTTATAGCAAGGCACACATCAGGTCTGGTACACAGCATTGCATACATGATAGAGCCTATGGCTGAAGCATAGGGAACATCTTTCATTTTCTCTCTATCTTCTGCAGTGGTCGGATATTGAGTCTTACTCAGCTTCACACCTTGCAATACAGGCAAGAACCCTTTCTTTGCTTGATCCATTTTGAACTTCTTCAAAACTTTGTCAAGGTATGTGCTTTGTGAAAGTCCAATTAAGCGTTTTGATCTATCTCTATAGATCTTAATGCCCAATATGTAAGCAGCTTCACCGAGGTCTTTCATTGAAAAACTTTTATTCAAGTATCCCTTTATGCTATCCAGAAATTCTATATCATTTCCAATCAACAATATGTCATCCACATATAATATTAGAAATGCTACAGAGCTCCCACTCACTTTCTTGTAAATACAGGCTTCTCCAAAAGTCTGTATAAACCCAAATGCTTTGATCACACTATCAAAGCGTTTATTCCAACTCCAAGAGGCTTGCACCAGTCCATAAATAGATCGCTGGAGCTTGCACACTTTGTTAGCTCCCTTTGGATCGATAAAACCTTCTGGTTGCATCATATACAACTCTTCCTCCAGAAACCCATTCAGGAACGCAGTTTTTACATCCATTTGCCAAATTTCATAATCATAAAATGCGGCAATTGCTAACATGATTCGGACAGACTTAAGCATCGCTACGGGTGAGAAGGTCTCATCGTAGTCAATCCCTTGAACTTGTCGAAAACCTTTTGCAACAAGTCGAGCTTTGTAGACAGTAACATTACCGTCAGCGTCAGTCTTCTTCTTGAAGATCCATTTATTCTCAATTGCTTGCCGATCATCGGGCAAGTCAACCAAAGTCCATACTTTGTTCTCATACATGGATCCCATCTCAGATTTCATGGCTTCAAGCCATTTTGCAGAATCTGGGCTCACCATCGCTTCTTCATAGTTCGTAGGTTCATCATGATCTAGTAGCATGACTTCCAGAATAGGATTACCGTACCACTCTGGTGCAGATCTTATTCTGTTTGACCTACGAGGTTCTGTAGTAACTTGATCTGAAGTTCTATGATCATCATCATCAACTTCCTCACTAGTTGGTTTTGACGTCACAGAAACCGGTTCCTGTGATGTACTAATTTCCAACAAAGGAGTAGGTACAGTTACCTCATCAAGTTCTACTTTCCTCCCACTCACTTCTTTCGAGAGAAACTCCTTCTCTAGAAAGGATCCATTCTTAGCAACAAATGTCTTGCCTTCGGATCTGTGATAGAAGGTGTACCCAACTTTCTCCTTTGGGTATCCTATGAAGACACATTTCTCCGATTTGGGTTCTAGCTTATCAGGTTGAAGTTTTTTCACATAAGCATCACAGCCCCAAACTTTAAGAAACGACAACTTTGGTTTCTTGCCAAACCATAGTTCATAAGGTGTCGTCTCAAGGGATTTTGATGGTGCCCTATTTAATGTGAATGTTGCCGTCTCTAAAGCATAACCCCAAAACAATAGCGGTAAATCAGTAAGAGACATCATAGATCGCACCATATCAAGTAAAGTACGATTATGACGTTATGACACACCATTACGCTATGGTGTTCCGGATGGCGTGAGTTGCGGAACTATTCCGCATTGTTTCAAGTGTAGACCAAACTCATAACTCAAATATTCTCCTCCACGATCAGATCGTAGAAACTTTATTTTCTTGTTACGATGATTTTCAACTTCACTCTAAAATTCTTTGAACTTTTCAAATGTTTCAGACTTATGCTTCATTAAGTAGGTATACCCATATCTGCTTAAATCATCTGTGAAGGTGAGAAAATAATGATATCCGCCACAAGCTTCAACATTCATTGGACCACATACATCTGTATGTATGATTTCCAACAAATCTGTTGCTCTCTCCATAGTACCGGAGAACGGCGTTTTGGTCATCTTGCCCATGAGGCACGGTTCGCAAGTACCAAGTGATTCATAATCAAGTGGTTCCAAAAGTCCATCAGTATGAAGTTTCTTCATGCGCTTTACACCGATATGACCTAAACGGCAGTGCCACAAATAAGTTGCACTATCATTATCAACTCTGCATCTTTTGGCTTCAATACTATGAATATGTGTATCACTACTATCGAGATTCATCAAAAATAGACCACTCTTCAAGGGTGCATGACCATAAAAGATATTACTCATATAAATAGAACAACCATTATTCTCTGATTTAAATGAATAACCGTCTCGCATCAAACAAGATCCAGATATGATGTTCATGCTCAACGCTGGCACCAAATAACAATTATTTAGGTCTAATACTAATCCCGAAGGTAGATGTAGAGGTAGCGTGCCGATCGCGATCACATCAACTTTGGAACCATTTCCCACGCGCATCGTCACCTTGTCCTTTGCTAGTGTTCGCTTAATCCGTAGTCCCTATTTCGAGTTGCAAATATTAGCAACAAAACCAGTATCAAATACCTAGGTGCTACTGCGAGCTCTAGTAAGGTACACATCAATAACATGTATATCAGATATACCTTTGTTCACCTTGCCATCCTTCTTATCCACCAAATACTTGGGGCAGTTCCGCTTCCAATGTCCAGTCTGCTTGCAGTAGAAGCACTCAGTTTCAGGCTTAGGTCCAGATTTGGGTTTCTTCTCTTGAGCAGCAACTTGCTTGCTGTTCTTCTTGAAGTTCCCCTTCTTCTTCCCTTTGCCCTTTTTCTTGAAACTAGTGGTCTTGTTGACCATCAACACTTGATGCTCCTTCTTGATTTCTACTTCCGCAGCCTTTAGCATTGCGAAGAGCTCGGGAATCGTTTTATCCATCCCTTGCATATTATAGTTCATCACGAAGCTCTTGTAGCTTGGTGGAAGTGATTGGAGAATTCTGTCAATGACGCTATCATCCGGAAGAGTAACTCCCAGTTGAATCAAGTGATTACAATACTCAGACATCTTGAGTATATGCTCACTGACAGAACTATTCTCCTCCATCTTGCAGCTATAGAACTTATTGGAGACTTCATATCTCTCAATCCGGGCATTCTTCTGGAATATTAACTTCAACTTCTGGAACATCTCATATGCTCCATGACGTTCAAAACGTTGTTGAAGTCCCGGTTCTAAGCCGTAAAGCATGGCACATTGAACTATCGAGTAGTCATCAGCTTTGCTGTGCCAGACGTTCTTACCGTCGTCAGTTGCATCAGCAGCAGGCCTGGCACCCAGCGGTGCTTCCAGGACGTAATTTTTCTGTGCAGCAATGAGGATAATCCTCAAGTTACGGACCTAGTCCGCGTAGTTGCTACCATCATCTTTCAACTTTGCTTTCTCAAGGAACGCATTAAAATTCAACGGAAAAACAGCACGGGCCATCTATCTACAAACAACATAGACAAGCAAGATACTATCAGGTACTAAGTTCATGATAAATTTAAGTTCAATTAATCATATTACTTAAGAACTCCCACTTAGATAGACATCTCTCTAGTCATCTAAGTGATCACGTGATCCAAATCAACTAAACCATAACCGATCATCACGTGAGATGGAGTAGTTTTCAATGGTGAACATCTTATGTTGATCATATCTACTATATGATTCACGCTCGACCTTTCGGTCTCCGTGTTCCGAGGCCATATCTGCATATGCTAGGCTCGTCAAGTTTAACCTGAGTATTCTGCGTGTGCAAAACTGGCTTGCACCCGTTGTAGATGGACGTGGTGTCTGGGCACGACGAACTTTGGCAACGGTGCATACTCAGGGAGAACACTTCTTGATAATTTTTAATGAGAGATCATCTTAAAATGCTACCGTCAATCAAAGCAAGATAAGATGCATAAAGGATAAACATCACATGCAATCAATATAAGTGATATGATATGGCCATCATCATCTTGTGCTTGTGATCTCCATCTCCGAAGCACCATCATGGTCACCATCGTCACCGGCGCGGCACCTTGATCTCCATTGTAGCATCGTTTGTCGTTTACACAATCTATTGCTTCTACGACTATCGCTACCGCTTAGTGATAAAGTAAAGCAATTACAGGGCGTTTGCATTTCATACAATAAAGCGACAACCATATGGCTCCTGCCAGTTGCCGATAACTTCGGTTACAAAACATGACCATCTCATACAATAAAATATAGAATTATGTCTTGGCCATATCACATCACAACATGCCCTGCAAAAACAAGTTAGACGTCCTCTACTTTGTTATTGCAAGTTTTACGTGGCTGCTACGGGCTTAAGCAAGAACCAATCTCACCTACGCATCAAAACCACAACGATAGTTTGTCAAGTTGATGCTGTTTTAACCTTCGCAAGGACCGGGCGTAGCCACACTCGGTTCAACTAAAGTTGGAGAAACTGACACCTGCTAGTCACCTGTGTGCAAAGCACGGCGGTAAAACCAGTCTCGCGTAAGCGTACACGTAATGTCGGTCCGGGCCGCTTCATCCAACAATACCGCCGAACCAAAGTATGACATGCTGGTAAGCAGTATGACTTATATCGCCCACAACTCATTTGTGTTCTACTCGTGCATATAACATCAAACCATAAAACCTAGGCTCGGATGCCACTATTGGGGAACGTAGTAATTTCAAAAAATTTCCTATGCACATGCAAGATCATGGTGATGATATAACAATGAGAGGGGAGAGTGTTGTCTACGTACCCTCGTAGACCGAAGCGGAAGCATTGACACAACATAGAGGAAGTAGTCGTACGTCTTCCCGGTCCAACCGATCCAAGCATCGTTACTCCGGCACCTCCGAGTTCTTGACACACGTACAGCTCGATGATGCACCCCGGGCTTCGAACCAGCAAAGCCTTGGGGAGGAGTTCCGTCAGCACGACGGCGTGGTGACGATCTTGATGTTCAACTATTGCAGGGCTTCGCCTAAGCACCGCTACAATATGACCGAGGTGTAATATCGTGGAGAGGGGCACCGCACACGGCTAAGGAACGATCACGAAGATCAATTTGTGTGTCTATGGGGTGCCCCCCTCCTCCGTATATAAAGGGGGAGAGGAGGAGGGGGCCGGCCAAGAGGGGAGGCGCGCCCTAGGGGGGGCAAACCTACTCCAAGTAGGTTTGGCCCCCCTTTCCTATTAGGAGTAGGAGAGGGAAGGAAGAGAGGGGAGGGAAGAAGGAAAGGGGGGCCCGGCCCCCCTCCCAATTCGGATTGGGCTTGGGGGGGGGGGGGGCGCCCCCTCCTTTGCTCCTTCTCCCTCCTTTCCACTAAGGCCCAATAAGGCCCATATACTTATCGGGGGGTTCCGGTAACCTCCTGGAACTCCGGTATAGTCCCAATCTCATCCGGAACCTTTTCGGTGTCCAAATATATCCGTCCAATATATCAATCTTTATGTCTCGACCATTTCGAGACTCCTCGTCATGTCTGTGATCACATCCGGGACTCGAACAACCTTCGGTACATCAAAATACATAAACTCATAATATAACTGTCATTGAAACCTTAAGCGTGCGGACCCTACGGTTCGAGAACAATGTAGACATGACTGAGACACGTCTCCGGTCAATAACCAATAGCGGGACCTGGATGCCCATATTGGTTCCTACATATTCTACGAAGATCTTTATCGGTCAGACCGCATAACAACATAAGTTGTTCCCTTTGTCATCGGTATGTTACTTGCCCGAGATTCGATCATCGGTATCCAATACCTAGTTCAATCTCGTTACCGGCAAGTCTCTTTACTCGTTCCGTAATACATCATCTCGCAACTAACTCATTAGTTGCAATGCTTGCAAGGCTTAAGTGATGTGCATTACCGAGAGGGCCCAGAGATACCTCTCCGACATTCGGAGTGACAAATCCTAATCTCGAAATACGCCAACCCAACAAGTACCTTCGGTGACACCTGTAGAGAACCTTTATAATCACCCAGTTACATTGTGACGTTTGGTAGCACACAAAGTGTTCCTCCGGTAAACGGGAGTTGATAATCTCATAGTCATAGGAACATGTATAAGTCATGAAGAAAGCAATAGCAACATACTAAACGATCGGGTGCTAAGCTAACGGAATGGGTCATGTCAATCAGATCATTCAACTAATGATGTGACCTCGTTAATCAAATAACAACTCCTTGTTCATGGTTAGGAAACATAACCATCTTTGATTAACAAGCTAGTCAAGTAGAGGCATACTAGTGACACTCTG
This sequence comes from Triticum dicoccoides, assembly GCF_002162155.2. Lineage (NCBI taxonomy): Eukaryota > Viridiplantae > Streptophyta > Magnoliopsida > Poales > Poaceae > Triticum > Triticum dicoccoides. The sequence continues at coordinate 451,203,307 of NC_041391.1, read as the reverse complement.
TTTGTCTATATATTCACACATGTATTATGTTTCCGGTTAATACAATTCTAGCATGAATAATAAACATTTATCATGATATAAGGAAATAAATAATAACTTTATTATTGCCTCTAGGGCATATTTCCTTCAAAAAGCATCTTTGCACTTATCCCAAGAATCAATACTATTTCATGGCAAAGATGAGAACCAAATTTTTGCACGATCATGCAAAGAGAAGGGAAATAATTTTAATTTCACAATATCATTGTCCACATCTTTTTCTTTTGCATATCACACAATTCTACGAAAGTGTTTTGATGGGACACGTCAATGTCATTAGGAATACCAAAAAATGCTCTTTCAAAGTGCAAGTGCTCCCTGGGTGATTTTGGTAATTAATGTCAACATATCTCTTGTTGGACTAATAGTTTCATCTAGTGTATTTTAGATGAGTCCAACAATGGCGTGGAAAGGACAAGAGGATGTGGAACCCCTTCAAGGTGCTAAGGATAAAGATTGGCAAAAGCTCAAGACTCTTCATCTTTATTTTAGTGATCCAAGATCACATTGAGTCCATAGGAAACCAATACTATTAAAAGGGGATGAGGTGTTGCTTAATGGCTTGCTTGCTCTAATGCTTAGTGATATTGCTCCAAAACCCTCAGCCACTTCCTCCATCCAAATATGTCAAAACCCTAAACTCCAACTCGGCCCCACCGATTCTTTCTATCCGGCGCCACCGAGTTCATATGACATAGCCACAGCCAGAAACCCTAACAGTCTAGTCTCACTGATACGGGTCTCCGTCTCACCAAGATGGCCCTACCAACACTCTGTGACTTATTGCATTTATTTCGGTCTCACCGAGTTTATGTAATCGGTCTCAGCGAGTTGGCTTGACAAATTCTCTGTTGCTTATTGCTTCACTTCGGTATCATCGAGTTGATGCAACCAGTGCCACCGAGATGATGCTTGCCCTAAGCCCTAGCAGATCGGTCTCACTGAGTTGTTCCAGTTGGTCCCTCTGAGATTCCTAATGTTCACATTTTGAACTAATCGGTGCCACAGAGCTCAATCATTCGGTCTCATCGAGATGGGTCAAATGTGTGTAACGGTTGGATTTTGTGTGGAGGATATATATACCCCTCCACCCCCTTCTCCATTTGTGAGAGAGCCATCAGAACGTGCCTACACTTCCACCATACATTTTCTGAGAGAGAACCACCTACTCATGTGTTGAGATCAAGATATTCCAATCCTACCACAAGAATCTTGATTTCTAGCCTTCCCCAAGTTGTTTTCCACTCAAATCATCTTTCCACCATATCCAAATCTGTTAGAGAGAGTTGAGTGTTGGGGAGACTATCATTTGAAGCACAAGAGCAAGGAGTTCATCATGAACACACCATCTATTACCTTTTGGAGAGTGGTGTCTCCTAGATTGGTTAGGTGTCGCTTGGGAGTCTCCGTCAAGATGTGGAGTTGAACCAAGAAGTTTGTAAGGGCAAGGAGATCGCCTACTTCGTGAAGATCTACCCGAATGAGGCAAGTCCTTCGTGGGCGATGGCCATGGTGGGATAGACAAGGTTGCTTCTTTGTGGACCCTTTGTGGGTGGAGCCCTCCGTGGACTCGCGCAGCCGTTACCCTTTGTGGGTTCAAGTCTCCATCAACGCGGACGTACGGTAGCACCACCTATCGAAACCATGCCAAAAATCTTCGTGTCTCCATTGCGTTTGCAAAATCCAATCCCATCCCTTTACTCTCTTGCAACTTGCATGCTTTACTTTTTCCGTTGCATATACTCTTGTCATGCTTGCTTGAGATGTATTGAGAGCGATTTAACATGTGCTAAACTAAACCTTAACTTGAAGAAAAACTGCCACTTTTACTTATTGAGGGTCTAATGACCCCTCCTCTCACTACAAAAAAAGACACATTCGTGACATTTTGGGCCGAACGATTTTTTTCTGTCATGCTTATGACACTTCTATGACGATAATTGTGAAAAAACACGGTATCATCATAGATGTGGTGGGCTCCTACTTCTATGACAAAAAACATGACAGAAAATGGGATTTTCGTCCTGGGTGGGCCGGGGACGTAGCTGCATGACATTCTTTGGGCCATCCATGACGTAAAAAATCATGGTAGAAGCAAGGGGGAGGAAAATATCGGGGAGTTCCCGGTTACGGTGGGTGGTCGGGGCCGAGCGATGCACTGTGGTTTGCGCGTTTCTCTCGTGTATGCGCGTGTGTGCGAGGCGTTGGCTAACTGAACATGAGCGGTTGCACGTTACTGAACCCGAGCGATCGATCCCTTGGCTGTTAACTGAACCCGGGCGATTCCTTCGCTGCTGCTGCTAACTGAACCGAGCGGTCGATCACTGTTGCTGCTTACTGAAGCCGATCGAGCCCCCGTGCAAGATGTAGCCAGCCGGTGTTGGGTTGCCTCTCAATGAACAATGACTGTTGCTAGTGTGCACACGGTACGTAGAACAAGTCGAGGCGTGGTGAGTTGAGCCGGATGGTTGGCTGTGGATGAACAGTTCCCGGTGAGGGTTGGATGAACAGGACCCCATGGTAGTAGGCTTTTGCCACTGGATGAACAGGACCCTGTGGAGTCTCTATGAACGGTAGCCGGTGGAGGCTGGATGAACAGTAGCCCGTGGATGAAAAATAGCTGGTGGAGGCTGGAGGAGGTCGACGATGGATGAATAGTAGCCCGTGGAGGCTGGAGCAAGGTAGTACACAGTGGTTGAACAGGACCCCTTTTCACCGTAGGCGCTCCAACAGAAGTCCGTTTCCTCGGTTTTGCGGTACGCCACACCCCTCCCGATCAACAGGACCCCGTTTTGACTTTAGGCACTCGAACATAAGTCTATTTCCTCCGTTCTGCGGTACGCTAGACCCTTCCCGACGAACAGGACCCCGTATCAACCGTACGCAGTCGAATAGAAGGACGTTTCCTCTGTTCTGCGGTACGCCATACCTCGTTTCGGCTGTTCCGTCCAAGCCGGTTGGCTCCCGATGAACACGACATATTCCGACCCAGTCGGTTGCCTCCCGATGAACATGATGCTGTTTCCTCCATTGCGACTTAGCCGGTTGGCTGCCGATGAATAGGACGACGTCGCTGTACGCGTTCGAGACCACACCTGTATGTACGTACATAGACATATTTACTTTCTTGTAGCATGGCTGTGCGTACATGTACACGATATAGACGTCACTACATGACATGCTACATCCACGCCTCTACTATGACACGTGCCGCTCCTTACTCGGCCATAGTTCATCGCTGCGGAGAGGCCGATCAATCAGTATGTACGTACACGTTCGCGACCAAACAGAAAACACTATGTACGCTTCAACCGGGTGGGTCCCAGATGTCAGGGAGGATAAGGACGCACTTCCTTGTGTGCGAAGATGTAGCTGGTGGGTCCCAGCTATCAGGGGGAAGAATCATAATAAGGATGCACTTTCTTGCGTGCGAAGATGTAGCTGGTGGGTCCCAGCTGTCATGGGGAGAAAACATTATTTTTTAGAGTAAAAAGGATGCAGTTGCATGCATGCGTCAATGGGCGTGGTGCGTCCCCACTGTCAGCCTCTCCATGTACGATCATCTTCCGAGGAATCTCATTTGTTGACCACATTGACCACACCGTGCAGAGCGCACCAAGGCTGGTGGACGACGGCGAGGCCCTAGACTGGAACGCCCCGGAGATGGGGAAGACGCGACAGTGGAGTCATAGACAGGGAGGAATGGGAAACTTGACTGGTTCGGGTGCGGGGTGGGCCCACACTTGACAGAGAATAAGAGGAGGTGCGAAGTAGTGGAGGGATGGCCTGGCCGTCGGTGCGGTAGAGTTTCACTGCGAGGAGCGCAAAACAGCACCACTGGATGCTGGAGGCTGGAGCAGGTGGTCCCGGCAGTGCTTGGGGAAGAAGAGGAGAGATTGAAGAAGAATGTCGTCCGTTGGATGTAAATCATACGGCTTCGACCTTTATGTTTTTATTTTTTGCGAAAGTCCTTAGGCTTCGACCTACTGTCCCACATGTCAGCCAGTCCATTTGGTTTTTTAGTCCATTTGGTGGGCTGGGTGAAACAATGGCGTATATGCAGCCCGTTTATATATTATGTTAGAATTTAAAGCCCATTTGCATTTTTCTTGAAATCCGCGGGCTTGCTGGGCTGGGTGAAAATATCATGTTAGGTTGGACGAAGAAATGTTATAAAAACATAAACACATGATTGCACGTCGATTACTCCATTGGTCAGTAAAATCTTTGCAAGCTTATGTACACAATCACCAGGAGTTAACTTGCCAAGTTATATATAAACAATTATTATTATTATTATTATTTTGTAAGAACTTTCAATTTACGAAATAAAATATCATTTTAATTTGATGAGTTAATAGGACGTGGGGTATTTTTTTTATGCTAGACGTGGGATAGTTGAGTTGGTTCTAGGGAAAAGTACTGGGAGAAAACTCAGATTACATCAAAAAAGAAAGTGGGAGAAAATTCAGATATAGGATTAATAAAAACGGAAAATAAAGGAAGTGGGAAGGTCTATACAATGGTTGGACGAACGATAGGTTTAACGGAACCTTATGTTGTTTCTATTATATATATGTAATAAAATAAAATATAAATATATACTATTTTTATAGAAGGGAAAACATAGGTTCAGTTTTGTATTCTTATATAAAAATAGAACTGAGCTGTGCGTCGTCTTGAAAAAACAAACATAACTTGGGCTGCTGATGTTAAAGACAAGCTAGGCTGGGAGGCCCAGAGGCCGCTTGATACCCACTGGACCCCCAAAAAAGTTGAAACCAACTGGATCAACTGTACCTGCATGCCGTGGGCTGCGCCTGTTAAACAACAAAAGCTAGGCCATGGACCTGGTGGGCCCAGGACTGTCAGCCTCTCGATGAACAGTCGTCTCCCGATTCCTCTCGTTTTGTTGACCATGTTGGGAACGACAGACGGCAGCGCCGCGACGAGAGCACCAAGGCGGAGGACGACGTCGAGACCTCAGACCGAATGAACCGGAGCTTGGGAAGATGCAGGCGAAGGGGAGTACGAGGGTTGACTTGTTCGGGTGCAGGGTGAGCTGGTGGAGCTGCCGCCACCGGAGAATGTGTGGGAGTAGAGGGATGGCCTGGCCAGTGCCATAGGCTAGGATGGGTCACCAAGGCGTGTGCGGCAGCGCCGCCAGCCACTGTAGGAAGAGGACAAAATATTGAACAAAATAAAGTAATACAAATGGATAGATGGTTGGTCCCAGATGTCTTTGTACGAGACCTGCTGGGTCCACCTGAGAAGAGGAATATGTTGGGAGGAAGGAGATTCAAAGAACGGTAGCCCAGCGAACTACTTACATACATAAGCAAATAGCCACTAAAAAAACCAAGCAGGTTAATGGGTTCTTAGACGAAATATTTCGGACAAAACAGATAATTACGGCACATAGGCTAATGCATGAAACACTCAGATGATAAAGGTGCTTAAACAGATAAAGTACATCATCTAAACCTTTCTGGCATGCTTGATCATGACATTGCGTCTGCCCGTGTACTCGTCGGTTACATGAAGCAGACATGCCCTCATGTGCAAGATCCGCCTATACATGTTGTAGTATGCGTATGCGTCCTTGGCCACGTAGGTTATGTAGGCTAGATTCAGAGGTACCTCCCATGTGTTCAGGTTCTTGGTATCGACGTCTTCTTTCATGTTGGCGTAGCAAGGGGCGATGATGGTCGCGACAAGGTTAACCATGAAGTCCTTTTCTTACCCGTTGCCAATGATGTTGTTTTGCTTCTGGATGTCGACAAGCTTGTTGCACCAGATGCTCCAGAACATCTGATGGGCCTACAATAGTGGTAGACAAGAACCTCGTCCCGCATGCATACCTAGGCGACGGTGATCTGCTGGTCCCTATCAGGAGAAGAATGGATGGGCACAAGGCCTAGTCCCGCGACCTTGTGCTTTCTCCTCCTGTGAGTACTGCTTCAACTTGGTGAAACAAAGCTTCACCGAGTCCGGATAATTGGTGCACATCACATTCAACTTTGTGTTGCCATGGGTCTAAACGGCGAACTCAAAGGTGAACTCCTTGCTGAAGTCCATATCCAGCAAGCTCACCCCTCGGATTGCCACTAGAGTCTCTTCTCATGCAGAGTTGATGCCGATCGGTGTGTACTGGGGTACTGGGGGCGGCACCGCCGCAAGAGCAGTTCTTTTTTCCAATTTTGGGGAACTGCAATCAACGGTGAACGAGTGGGTAGGCGGCGGCAACGGTTCGTTTTTCAGCACTTGGGGAACTGCATCCAACAGTAAACTGAGTGTGTACATGCAACAACAGTTACTACACCCCTAATGACCCACAAGTATATGGTGTCAATTGTAGCCTTTTCGATAAGTAAGAGTGTCGAACCCAACGAGGAGCAGAAGGAAATGAAAAGTGGTTTTCAGCAAGGTAATGTCTGCAAGTGCTAAAATTGTAAGTGGGAGAGTAGTTTGATAGCAAGATAATTTGTAATGAGTAAGTAACGATAGTAGTAATGAAAGTGCAGCAAGGTAGCCCAATCCTTTTGAGGCAAAGGACATGTCAAAACAGTCTCTTATGATAAGCAAAGTGTTCTTGAGGGTACACGGGAATTTCATCTAGTCACTTTCGTCATGTTGGCTTAATTCATGTTCGCTACTTTGATAATTTGGTATGTGGGTGGACCGATGCTTAGGTGCTGTTCTTACTTGAACAAACCTCCTACTTATGATTAACCCCCTCGCAAGCATCCGCAACTACGAGATAAGTACTAAGAATAAATTCTAACCATAGCATTAAACTTTTGGATCCAATCGGTCCCTTACGGAATAGCGCATAAGCTAGGGTTTAAGATTCTATCACTCTCGCAACCCATCATCTAATAACTACTCCACAGTGCATTCCCTTAGGCCCAAATATGGTGAAGTGTCATGTAGTCGATGTTCACATGACACCACTAAGGGAATCACAACATACATATCATCAAAATATGAAACGCATATCAAGTTCACATGATTTCTTGCAACATGATTTCTCCCGTGACCTCAAGAACAAAAGTAACTACTCACAAATGATAATCATGCTAAAGATCAGAGGGGTATTAAATAGCATAATGGATCTGAACATATAATCTTCCACCAAATAAACCATATAGTAATCAACTACAAGATGTAATCAACACTACTAGTCACCCGCAAGCACCAATCTATAGTTCTGGTACAAAGATTGAACACAAGAGATGAACTAGGGTTTGAGAGGAGTTGGTGCTATTGAAGATGTTGATGAATATATCCCTCCCCAAGATGGGAGAGTTGTTGGTTATGATGATGGCGATGATTTCCCCCTCCAGGGGAAGTTCCCCCGGCGGAATCGCTCAACGGGAGGGCAAAAGTGCTCCTGCCCAGGTTCCGCCTCGAGACGGCGGCGCTTCGTCCCGAAAGTCATCTCCTTATTTATTCTAGGTCAAAATGACTTGTATACTAGAAGAAGGGCACCGGAGGTGGGCTTGGGTGAGCACAACCCTCCAGGGCGCTCCTGGGCTCCCTGGCGCGCCCAGGTGGGTTGTGCCCACCTGGTGGGCCCCCTCTGGTACTTATTTGCTCCAATATTCCATAAAAAATCCTCGTAAAGTTTCAGCTCATTTGGAGTTGTGCAGAACAGGTAGCCTGACGTAGCTTTTTTAGGTCCAGATTTCCAGCTGCCAGAATTCTCCCCCTTTGTGTATACCTTGCATATTATGAGAGAAAAGGCATTAAAATTACTCCAAAAAGCATTTTTATACAATAAAACAACATAAATAATAGTAGGTAAACATGATGCAAAATGGATGTATCAACTCCCCCAAGCTTAGACCTCGCTTGCCCTCAAGCGAAAACCAAAATTGAAAAACTTGTCCACATGCTTAGAGA
>NC_041391.1:451174268-451195006 GCF_002162155.2 Triticum dicoccoides | reverse complement strand
GAGAGAGAGAGAGAGAGGTGTCGATAAAAACAAAAATATGGACATAGCAACATCATGTAACTTATTATAACAGCAACAAACTTTAACATAAATTTTTTATCATAGACTTCTCATGAGCAAGTGACAATTCATCAAAACATCAAAGTATAAAGCATAAACCCTGTTGGAAACCAACAAACTATGTTCTCGGTCAACTTTGCAACTACAATTCATCATCTTTTTAGGAAGGGTCACATATCGGAGCCTTTAGGCAAGTCCACATACTCAACCATCATTTAGTCTTCTATGATTGCTAACACTCACTGCATACACATGAGCAAAACATTTCAACCAGACACATAGAAAGATAGGGGCTTATAGTTTCGCCTCCCAACGCATTCACCTCAAGGGTGTTGTCAACAATAATAACTCATGCTACCCATATTCAACTCGATATATGTGCCTAGATCTTTCCTCACCACATGATGCTTGCCAAAGGAGAAAATAAAAAGAAATAGAGAGAAGAACTTTGACTCTTGCATGAAGTAAATACATGAAAGTAAAACATAGGCCCTTCACAGAGGGATGCAGAGGTTGCCATGCGCTTTTTGATTGTAACCTCAACTCCATAGTGCAAGAGAACGTCACGTTGTACTGCCCCTTATGATGGCAACCTTTATTATGCAGTCTGACGCTTTTATTCTTCGCCATCACAAGTTCGTACAACGCTCAATTTTCCCTTACACTAAATGATCTCACACTTTTAGAAGCAATTTTTATTGCCTTTTTGCACCGATGACAACTTACTTGAAGGATCTTACTCAATCCATAGGTAGGTATGGTGGACTCTCAAAATAAGATTTGGGTTTAAGGGTTTTGGCTGCACAAGTAGTATTCTCTACTTAGTGCAGAATTTTGGCTAGCAAAGATAGGGGCAAGCACCACATGTTGAAGGATCTATGACAATATAACTTCTATGTGAATATGAGCAAACATAAATCATTACATTGTCTTCCTTGTCCAACGTCAATAATTTTGGCATATAATATTTTGGTGGGTTCTCATGATCAGAAAAGATTTCCAGGATAGTATATTTGCATGTGAATCTTCCCTTCCCTTATTCATTCTTTGATGAGTTGCATCATTGACCAATGCTATGTTTGTCAATCTACAATAAAATTCTCTACTTATACTTTTCCTTGTGTAATGTCATCACTTACCATAAGATTAGCATATGATATTTTTCATTTATTTCCTTTCTTTTTTTTGAAACAAGAAAGTAAAGAAAGCAAAACTCAAACTAAACTTTATTACATATCTCGCACACGATTACAAAGATAGATCACTAAGAAAACTCTCGAAAAGAAAGGATCGAATTAAACTTTTATTCATCTATAGCAAAAGATAACCATGGATCAAACTAAGAAAAGTAAAGGAAAAGATAGTGGAGATGATACGATACCGGGGCACCTCCCCCAAGCTTGGCGAAAGCCAAGGGGAGTGCCCATACCCGATAGTCAATTTTCTTTTGGTGACGAAGAAGGAGGTGATGGTGATGAAGTAGAAGTTTTGTCTTTCTTCCTTAGCTTACGCTTGAGGACGTAATTCTCATCTTTCAGTTTATGGATCTCCCACTCAAGTTCCAACACCTTTTTGCATAAATCTTGCTTGTTTTCCTCTGAGCTCGTTTCCTCCTTCCTATTAGGATCATAGTCTTCTTCTTCCTCCGAAGTCCAGTTATAGTGCTCCACATCCCCATAGACCTTGGGGTTTGCAACATAGTCTGCAACGCAACTCTCACCCTCCGAGTCTTCGGACGACATAATTTCAGATCTGTTGGTAAACAGCGAGAAAAGAAAACAGAAGATTTCTCCGTGATACGGAGGTCAACAAGTTCGGGGGGTACATAAAGATTTTTTTATCTTGGAGAACAAGTAGAATGGAAGAAAAACAAAGTCCGGAAAGTACACGAGGTGGGCACAACCCACCGGGGCGCGCCTGACAAGCCAAGTGCGCCTTGGTGTATCATGCCCACCAGGGTCATTTTCCTGGTAGTTTCTTATTTTCCTAATTTTTTAAATATTCCAAAACTGATGAAAAATATTTTTGCGGATTTTTCGGAGTCTGTTTACTTACATTATCATGTACCTCCCTTTTTTCATGATTCTGGAGCGTTCCTGAGGGTTTCCTTTATGTGTTCTTCTTGTGTCATACTCCCTCCATTTACTTATACAAGGCGCTATGAAATATACATTTTGCATCAATACAAGGCCACCAACATTAATCGAGGAAAGAATTAATGATATTTCCTCGCAGGAGCAACATGTTTAATACTTGCATGCTTGCAGTCATAATAACACCAGCTACTTCCTCCACTCAGTTTTCTTGCATGCATGTTGCATATTAATGATTCCAGTAAATGAAAAGAGAGTTGGCTTATAAAGTATGCATTAAATTTTATCTTAGTACCTATAATTTGAGTTTGTGGCCTTGTATACAAAAATGGAGGGAGTAGTTTGGATAATATTGCTTTCAACATTAATGGGCGTACTTGAGATATAATTTTTTATTCACTGCCCATTAACAACCTTCGGGTTAGTACCTTCAGCATTATTTATTTTGATAGCTCCAGATCGATAAACCTTCTCGATAACATAGGGTCATTCCCATTAGGAGAGGAGTTCTCCTGCAAAGAACCTGAAACGAGAGTTGTACAAAAGAACATATTCTCCAACCTTGAACTCACGCTTTTGGATTCTTTTATCATGCCGTCTTTTAACTTTTTCTTTAAACAACTTGGCATTTTCATAAGCTTGGGTTCTCCATTCATCTAATGAGCTAATATCAAATAACCTATTTTCTCCGGCAAGTTTGAAATCATAGTTGAGTTCTTTAATTGCCCAATAAGTTTTATGTTCGAACTCAAGAGGCAAATGCCAAGCTTTTCCATAAACCATTATGTAAAGAGACATACCCATAGGATTTTTATATGTTGTTCTATAAGCCCAAAGTGCGTCATCTAATTTCTTAGACCAATTCTTCCTGGACCTATTGACAGTCTTTTGCAAAATTAACTTTATTCCCCTATTGCTAAGTTCAACTTGACCACTAGACTGAGGATGATAGGGTGATGCAATTCTATGATTAACATCATACTTAGCAAGGATTTTACGGAAAGCACCATGAATAAAGTGTGAACCACCATCATTCATTAAATATCTAGGGACTCCAAACCTTGGGAAAATAACTTCCTTAAGCATTTTAATAGAGGTGTTGTGGTCAGCACTACTAGTTGGAATAGCTTCTACCCACTTAGTAACATAATCAATAGCAACCAAAATATGTGTATACACTACAAAAAAATACACTTCCGTGATGATATGTGTTTGTCACAGTAGGTCGTGTTTTTTGTCATGCATGTACATCCATGACAAATTTATGACAGAATGAAGATAGTCATACCTGTGCTGTCGTAGAAGTGTTCCATGACATTACCAAAATTATCATCACGGAAGTGTCCACTTCCATGACGATAAATCGCGCGTCACAGAAGTGCTTTCGTCAAGGGTTACCGACACGTGGCATCCACCATAACGGAACGCCGTTAAGCTATCGGGTAAGGTTTTGGATCCGATAACCCGTTAACAGCCCCGACCAATGAGGATTTTCCACGTGTAAAATCATCATTGGCTGGAGGAAACACGTGTCGGCTCATTGTTGGGACAGATGTCATCCACTCATTGGACAGAAGGCGCCTATCATACGTCGACACGTGGCACGGCCCAACAGAGGCCCATTCATGTGAAAAGGCCGGCCCGTTTGACTTGGTCAAAAGGTGACGGGCCGGCCCATGGAAAGCCTGTTAACGACCTGTTCGCATATAGCCCATTTACATCCCGTTAACCCAAGGCCCGTTATGCCCTATCCGAATTAGGTCCAGTAGCGTCATTTGGGCCATCCAATATGATTCCAGCCCGTTTTCACTTCTAGCCCATGTATGGCCCATGACGTCTTTTGGCCCATATGAGGCCCTATGTAACTCTTGGCCTATTAACGGCCCGTGGTGAAACTGGCCCGCAATGAATAGTGTATCACTTTAGACCCATTAACGGCCTGTGGTGAAACTGGCCCGTAATGAAAAGTGTATCACTTTATACCCATTAAGGGCCCGTTATTCAGTTGGGCCGTCTCCAGCCCATGTTATCTTTCGGCCTTCTCAGAGCCCATTTATTCTTGGGCTCATTTGCAGCATTCGGTTACTTACGGCCCGTTACTGTCATTTTCTTCTTGTGGGCCAAATTCAACCCGTTGTTACAGTCATCCCTTTTGTGGTCCGTTAGTCTGTTGGGCCATTTTCATAGCATCACCAAATACGGCCTATTAACGGCCCGTTATGGTCAGCCCATAAAACGTACGATTTCCATTATAGGCCCGTCTATGGCCCATTAAAGGCCAGTACAAGACCCATAAATGAGTCGGCGGCCCATGGATCCTACGTGACGTACAAGGCCCATGGATCCTACGAGATGTAGAAGGCCCATGGATCCTACGAGACGTAGAAGGCCCATGGATCCTGCGAAACGTAGAAGGCCCATGGATCCTACGAGACGTAGAAGGCCCATGGTCGGGCGAGATGGCCCCCGTTTGAACTATATAGCATATTCAAAGAATTATCCTACTCAATACTATCACCTCCAAAAAGCATACACTATACAACAAAGAGATCAAGGCATAGAAAGGTAGAATAATCCTACACTATACAATAAAGAAATTACAGCCGATTATACCCACTGGGCATTATGGTACGACACAGTTGATTATAAAGCATACACAAACAGCAAATTACATACACTGGGCAAATACGGCTCATACATCATGGACGCGCATCAACTTAACTCCATTTGAACTATAATCTCTTCAGAAAATAGGATTGGCCTGATTCAAATAGCACAAATTTCAGTCTGCAAAATCTCCAAATCCTTCATGGTTACCTCGATGTCTTGTTTCATTTTTTTGACTCCTGCATCTAATACCTGCATGTCCAGTCTCAACTTGTTGATTATACGTTGATAATCATGTACACGTTGTCTTGCCACCTCTAGTTGATGCTCGAGAACATCAACACATTCCAATTCCAATCCATAATCATTCGGTAACGGCCATGCCGCACTGCTCGCAGATTTTTGTGTTGATGTCACTTCATCCTAAAATGTTTCTATAAGTACACATGACTAGGGCAAAAATATAGTTACAACAGTGAAGCGAACAAGACACTATTTTGTACTACATGGAAAAATAGGACTAACAATAATGTTACACTTCACTTTCACAAAAAAAATGTTACACGCCATGAATCATAAGCAGGTGATATTTTAAAAATTATAAAAAAGATAGTCTGTGCAGCCTGCATACAGAAATCCCTCTTAGCTCACCAGAGGAGCATGATGTTGGGGGCCAATCAAAAACACAGACAAGTTACAAATTTAGACAACACGTTGCGTATAAGTAAGCAAGCAGTTGGCCATTCTGTACCTCAATTAAAGTCTTAGGGAGCATAATGAACAGTAGAGGGTTTCATACAAACATACTATAGCAGGCAAAACTATGCAATCATTAGCGTAGTATAAACTAGATTGTGAGCCTCATGCAATAATAGTTGGTTAATAGACTTCAAAGCTTCAGGCACACTTCGGCAGAGTAATTAAATGGTAAGGCCTTTAATTATGTCAACTAATAGTGATACAAGTACCGAACATCAGGCATAATTATTTGGGCATCTCATTAAGTGAGGACAAATAAAGCAATTAAAAAGAGAAAATTAACTATGCCTGAAACAAACAAGGAATTGAACTGTTGAGTTGCATACAATGACTTACCTTAGCAGGTTGAAGAGGCTCAGCACAGCTCCTACTTCTCTTGCAAGGCTCTTCCTAACATCTTGTACTTGGAAATCCTCAATCTTATCTTCATTGCACCCCCTCTGCAAGGTGACACAAACTAGTTACTCGTCTCCTTGGAAGATAAATATGCATACTTTCCAGTCTGTGAACACAAAAGGAGGAGATTATAACAAAACAACACCACATAATGAAACATGCCGCATCTCTTGCACTTGCACACAATGAAATGAGCATTTACTATGTCTGCACTATGTAAAAACTAGGCATACCTTCGAACTGGATCTCCAGGTACTCTTGGGGAGCCTACTGTAGTGTACAACCAAACCTTTATGTCACCTATGAGTTAGACAAGGCCCCACTACAGCAGCCCTTAGTGTTTAAATCATTGACAAGCTCTATTAGAGTGTTAGGTCAAGAATAGCAAGTAATCAAAGCAAACAGTCCTAGTATGGCTGGCTGATGCAAACAAGAAATTGAACAGATGTGTGAGCAAATCTTACATATCAAAAAAAGAAGCAAAGAAGGAGGCTTAAAGACCATCACTTGACTGACCAAATTTAAGGGGCATTTAAACATCATGAGCAACGTATGAACTAACATAAACATTGCATATTCCAGATTCTACAATGGAATGCACATGTATTAGGTTATGCCATGTATGATGATGCCTAAATGTACAGATAGCAGGCAGGAGTGATTCATCATTGCACACACAATTGAATTGCAGGTTAAGGGCCAGTTCGATTCCGCCTTTTCAGGGTATATTGTCAAAATAAGCCATAAAAGATGTAAAGAAGTCATTTTTGAGTTATGAGCTTGGGCTTAACTAATTTCGCTTTGGAGGGGGGTGTTTCGGGTAGAACCTCACTAAAAATTGAAGGGAAGGGGAATAGTGAAATGACTCTGTTGTCTGCCTATATTACACTCAAAATGCAACTGCTGACGCCCGTGTCACACCTGACCCTCAAGTAGAAACAAACACGCAAGCATTCATTGCCCTGCCCGCTTGCATCTCCTCTCCCTTTCCCTCTACCTCGATCCCCTGCCTGCAGCACTAGGGTTCCTCCAGCGAGCCGTTGCCACTGGTCCCATCTGGCCTGGTCCTCGATGATGCTATGTCCAGCTAGGCTACATGGCCGGCGGGTAGGGGAAAATCTCCCTGGCTGCTCCTCCTTCTGGTGCCGCCCCTCATTCTCATGGTCTCCAGCAGCTGCTCCACTGTGGTTCGTCCAACGCACTACTCCGGCGGGCGCTGCACAACTACGGCTGATGCCACACTGCGATAGAAGGCACCTTGTTCCCCCTCCCCTCCTCCCAGGCCATGGCCTTGAGGTGCTGTTGAAGGATGAGCTCATCCAACAAGGTGAGGATATCCTCTGATTTTTTGCCAAATTTTCATTCTGATCCACTATACAATGAATTGCTATGAGCTGCTTCTGCTGCTGCTATATGATGCATTGCTATGAGCTGCTCCTGCTGCTGCTATATGATGAATTGCTATGAGCTGTTGCTGCTGTATGATGAGTTGCTATGAGCTGCTGCTACTGCTATATGATGAATTGCTATGAGCTGCTGCTGCTGCTATATGATGAGTTGCTACAAGCTGCTCCTGCTGCTGCTATATGATGAATTTCTATGAGCTGCTATGAGCTGCTCCTGCTGCTGCTATATGATGAATTGCTATGAGCTGCTGCTGGTATATGATGAATTGCAGACTGCTGCTGCTGTATGATGAGTTGCTATGAGCTGCTGCTACTATATGATGCTTTCAGGTGGTGCTGCTATATGATAATAACCAGCCACTTGGACCATCGAATTTGAATAAATAATTGTTCTTCATTTAAATGTGGGTCACACATTCTTTGTTTAAATTAGGCAATGAGATGTCTATGGAAAACATTGACCAAAGTAGATTGTGCCAAGTAGATGGTATCTTTGTATTTGCATTTTGAGCAAATAGTGATGGTCTATTTTCCTATCATATTAATTACTGCACTGGGTTCAATTTGTGATGTTTGCAAGTCAAATTAATTTCCATATGGGCAGCAAAATGAAAAATATATATAATGCAATCTAGACTTTCCACTGATCATACCAAAGATAAGCTGAAAACGCAATGAAAAGAACTGGTTGGCGTATTACATGGAGCTTATATTCACAGGTGCTTATTTTCTTAGGATAACTCGTAATAACTGTCCCTAAGAAACTTGGCTAATAGAACTAGCATACAAATAACATGTCATGATGATTGCAATGGAGGAGTGATGTACCATAGCACACTGTATAGGCTCACCACTACCTCTCCTTTTTTTGCGATGTTCCATGAAATTGCCACATACATCTTGTACTTTTTCATTGTGTAACCCTATCTGCAAGTTGACACGGCTAATATCAGACATCTCTACATGATACTACATTGCATATCCCTTGAGCATATTTAAACCACCAATTAATGGTTGTGTGCGTACCGTAAACTAGCCATGACTCTGTATGCTAGACTGGCAGGCACTCTAAGGCAGCCTAATGTAGTGCACTAGAATTCCTACATGCCACCTATGATTTTGTGTAATGTACTGCCCCTGTTCCTAAATATATGTCTTTGTAGAGATTCCAGTATGGACCATATACAGATGTATATAGATGCATTTTCGATTGTAGATTCACTCATTTTGCTCCGTATGTAGCCTATAGTGGAATCTCTAGAAAGACTTATATTTAGGAACGGAGGTACGAGGTAGTATCATGTATGACATCTACATATCTAATTTAGCAGCCAATAGTAGAAATCATTGTTTGCACAAAGTGATTACTGGTCGAAAATCCTAGCAAAGCACGCTGGCAGGCACAGAACAATACAAGAGAGAGAGAGACGCGCTTACAAGATCATAGCAATGGCTCCGTCCAGGATCTTGGTTGGCCAAGCTGTTAGATCCAGAAGAAACATCGTCCTTGTAGTTTTTGCCAGCTGCATAACAGGTAACAACGATCGGTTAGTATATTTGAAGTACATCGGGCAGGTGATGCTGGACGGGTTTAAAGGTGACAAGTATCTAGGCCGTGGCGGGTGCTTGACATCTCTCCAGACGGTGGGAATCAGGTTAGAAACATCAAGGGTGATGATGCTACACTGGCTGTCGGGGTCCGGTAAGGAGATCTAGAACCGGCGAGTAGGGTGTTTGTGGAGCGGCTCCGGTAGGGTGGACTAAGCGGATCTGTGGCCGTGGACGAGGGCGTAGGTGAAGCTGCTCCGGTGGTTGGGTTAAGGATGGTGTCAACGACACAAATCTGCGGCCATGGACGGGGCGTCAGAAGCTGCTTCGGTGCTTGGGTTAAGGATGGTGTCGATGATGCGGATCTGCGGCCGTGGACGGGGCGTCAAAAGCTGCTCCGGTGGTTGGGTTAAGGGTGGTGTCGACAATGCGGATCTGCGGCCGTGGATGGGGCATCAGAAGCTGCTCCGGTAGGTTGGATGAGGGTGCGAGGAAGCGGATCTGAGGCCGTGGACTTGTGAGTTGGCAAAGCAGCCCTGGTAGGGTTGAGAATGGTATAGGCGAAGCTACTCCAGTAGGGTTGACGCTGGTGTCGGCGAAGCAGCTCCAGTAGGGTTGAGGAGGGTGTCGGCGAAGCGGCTTCGGTAGGGTTGAGGAAGGTGTCGGCGAAGAGGATTAGAGGCCGTCGACGGGGGCATCTGTGGGGCGGCTCCAGGGGGTGTGGACGAAGCGTCTCCGGTGGGGAGTACGAATGAGCCGCTGCAGATGCGCGGCGGTTGATGAGAGTACTGGCGAAGCAGATCCGGCGCCGTGGACAAGGCCGACACTGAATGGGCTGTGGTACAGTAGTGGATGAGCAGTCTACTTGTTTCTAGGGGAGGTGGGAGGGGTAGATGCGGCTGCAGAAGCAGATCCGGCGAGGTGGACGCCGCTGGCAGTGAATGGGCTATGGTACGCTGGTGGATGAGCAGTCTAGGGTTTCGAGAGGGGAGGGGAGAAAGGGCGATGAAGTACGGACGGCGTGATGTAAGATGCTCTGGTGCTGTGGAGTTAGTCGTTTTTGCGGGAGGGGGAGAGTAAATGGGGGTGCCGTGTAGTGGGGGGAACCAGAAGTTACCAAAGCAGCCTCGACCTATCATGTAGATGAGGGCGGTATTGTAACTGTTGGTCTCCGTGCACCAAGGACAAAAGGGGGATTTCACATGCTAAAGACTAAGGTGGCGGAAATTTAGAAGGAGGCGGGAGATTTTGCCGCCCGCGGGATCATTCGTAGCCAGTTTCAACTAATTTTGGACCGTGCTAGCGGGAAGGTCATGCTAGACTGTGTACACGGGGCACGCGTCAGCAGTTAATAACTGGTGTGAAGTCCACCCCAGAAAAAAAGACAATAACTCGGGATGATGCGCCGATAACTTGGACGTTCACACGGGCGCGGCCAATCGTACGGGTGTAGTGGCGCGTTCACAAAAAAGGGATCAAACGCCCAGCCTATGTATTTCTTGTGTAAATAGATAATTTAGTGCCATTGGTTATTTACTTTTAACATAATGCATTGACGTGTTAGTGTAGAGGCGCACAAAAAGAAATGGATATTGTAGTTGATTACATAGCCTCCATTTCATAAATTGCGTACCCGTTGAATTCATATATGAATATTACATATATTACTTCAAACTAGAAACTTAAATCATCCAAGACTAATGAATTTGAATGCAAGAGTAACAATGGTGCATGTGCATGATAGCTACATTGGTTGTTTGAAGAAACATCAGTGTAACTTTGGCATGCACAACTGAAAAGGTTTATTTAAATAGAAAAAATGTCATATGTGAGTGTCCAATCTTTATAGCGTTGAATCGATATTGTACCTTTGGCCACGATACGAAGTAGATATTGACTTATGTTCAAGCGATGCACATCCACGATCGCTAGATAGTGATATGTGAATGAATTGTGCAATCTCTCTCACACACATACATATTTCATTTCCCTGTGGGCATCGGAATCACGCACGCGCACTTTGTGTATTTCTCTCCCTCCGTTAGGGTTAATTTGTCTTTCTACCCCGTCCTACAAGTCTCTCACATAGAAACACACACGCTCTCTATGTCTAACACGCCCACCCCTTTAATTCTGCCCACCCACAGCCACTAATGTCTCAAAGTATAATAATGCCTCTCACACATATGCTACCTACCTATCCCTTAATATAGCTAGATATGTGTCACACAAACTCCTTCTCCCTACTAGCAAGATGCCCATGTGCATTGCACGGAACATCAAGATGCATTTGTATGAGAAGTTTATCTTGTGAGAGAAAAGGATGAACGAGGGAATGCCTTATTTGCAAATGCGGAGAGGGGTGTGGGTATCTTTTTGCAATATTGCCATATTTTCCTTCCTGTCCGTCAGATATGAATTGGATGACCTATATTGCAGGATGGCAGGAACACCATCATCACCAACTCTGTTTTTTTATAAGAGTAGAGATATGTGAGTGTCACTGCCCCCCACACACTTCCCAACACCGAAGGAGTAGGGTGACACCTTGATCTTGATACTAATCTATCGACTGGATTCTCTCTCAAACACACACACACACACACACTACCCGTCACCGAAGGAGTAGGGTGTCACCTCAATCTTGATACTAATCTATCGACTGGATTCTCTCTCAAACACACACACACACTACCCGGCACCGAAGGAGTAGGGTGGCACATCGATCTTGATAATAATCTATCGACTCCTCTTTCAAACACACACACACACTCACTAGTTGTGCCTCTGTGCCTACTGCGCACACTCTCGATACGTCTTTCTCCCCCCCAAACAATGACAGCAGAAGGGTGACAATTCGATCTGATCATAATCTGTCAATTGGTTTCTCTCTCAAACATTGTGTCACGGTGCCTCGCTCGGTAGCCCCCTCAATATGTAGACTTCTCACGCGCGCACAACTGTAGTGACGATGACGCTGAACCCAGTGTGCCTTGTTTTTACCAGCCTCATGTGATAGTTTTCACCCTGTTTTCTGTTAATTAACAAGGCAACCTTTTCTTTGTTACTACTAGTGAATCTGAAATCATTCGGGGTAGACATAAAATATATCACTTCAACCCAATTATCGCAGCAACTATTTTAAAAGAAATTAGCTAGCTGCCCGTGCGTTGCATGGAACATCAAGATGCATTTGTATGAGTAGTTTATCTTGTGAGAGAAAAGGCTGAACGAGGGAAGGCCTTATTTGCGAACATGGAGAGACGTGTGGGTATATTTTTGCAAAATTGCCATAGTTTCTTTCCTATCGTTAGATATAAATCGGCCGACCTATATTGCAGGACGGCACGCACACCATCATCACCAACTCTGTTTTCTACTCCCTCCGTCCGAAAATACTTGTCATCAAAATGGATAAAAATAGATGTATCTAAAACTAAAATACGTCTAGATACATTTCATTTTATCCATTTTGATGACAAGTATTTCTGGACGGAGGGAGTATTTGTCTTTTTAGAGATTTCAACAAGTGACTATGACCGGACCTTACCAACATACTCAAAAAAGTAGTCCATAATTTTGATGTTACCCTCTTTTCTTGGCGGTGCAGTGCCATCTGGATACCTCATAAATAAATCAAGGACAAATCTAGCCCCTTCCTGAAAAGACATACGTAACAAAATGAGTGAATCTACACTCTAAAATATGTCTACATACACATCCGTATGTGGTAGTCCATTTGAAATTTGGAAAAGACAAATATTTAGGAACGAATGGAGTATATATAAGAGTAGACATGGAGATATATCTCCAGCATGGTCTACAACAAAAATGTGCTGGGCTGGTTAGCGCCGGATGCTCGCAACGCGATGACATGAGTTCGAATTCTGTCTTTTAACTTTAGATTTGTATATTATATATTACTCTACTTATTTAATATATACTTTTTTCGCTACTGTACTGACAGTGGAACCCACAGAGTACTTAGAATATTAAGGATGGACTTGTTTCTTTTTAACTTTCTGTACGAAGCTGTAGCCACCCTGCAAGTCACGTGTACACTGTACATGCAATTAACTTTTTATAGAGGGACAATCATACATGCAATTAACTCAAATGGATTGGATGTCACTCTATTATTTCCAGCATAAAGAGCATCTCCAACGGCAGCCGGCAAATTTCCTCCCACTTCCTTCCGCGGAGGACGACATCAAAAGCCAGCGGCATACATTTTTACAACTCTAACCAACCAGATGAAATTTGTGCAAACACGGACTGATTTCATATAAGCATGAAGGATTTCGTATAAAAAAGCCGGATCTTCATATAAACATGATGGATTTCATTACATTTACATGAACTAAGAGGTGCCAATCCGGCTCTCTTGTATAATTAATACTCCCTCCGTCCGGAAATACTTGTCCTAGAAATGGATATATCTAGACTTATTTTAGTTCTAAATGGCCGCCCGCGGATCCCTTTGTCTTCCTCATGTCCGTCAGACACTTGCGGGGTCGAGAAGGTCCTCGGAAGAGATGAAGCAGCAAACAAACCACCTGAATCCGCGGTCGTCGCCTCGGCGGTGGCCTTCATGGGTCCCAAGTGGCGGCGGCCTCCCGTGTTCTACTTCTCCTTGATGATGGCGGCGGACATGGAGAAGCTGGCCACCGACTCGTCGCTCTCCACGCACCCGGCTTCTGTCTCTGCCTGCATGGCGCTGTCGCAGGCACGGGAGGCGCGCCCACAGACACGGGAGGCGCGGCCACTGCAGACACTGGTGGCGCGGTATGACGTGGCAGCGACGACGCCCGTACCGGCGTGCTCGCCGCCGTGCCGGCGTGGAGCAACTCACCACTCCTCATCGAGCTGAACTGGAGCGGCGAGTTGCTAAACCACGCGCCTGCTTGGGGCGGCAACTGGCTCCGTCGGGCCAAGCGAGGTTGGTGAAGCACCGAGCGGCCTCGCCCATATCTGGAGGGCTCGGCGGGCCACCCAGCCGGGTAATATGCCGGAGAACAGCTCATCGGAAGCCATCGGAAGGGTCGAGAAAATGGTGAAGGAGGAGATGGGGGAGTGGTGGAGGGGTGCGATTCTTGCCCGTTGTCTGTCTGGCCTCGTGTAAATAGAGGGCGGACGGTAGGAGCTTGGCCGGCGTCTGGCCTCGTTTAAACTGAGGGCGGACGGGAGGAGCTCGGCCGGTGTTGCGTTTAATTCCGGCCCGCTCATGAACGGATGTGTGGTCGGAGTAGGATTCTCGGTTTGCATGCGGGTTTAATAGAGGGGTTTAATGGAGGCACCGGGCGTGCAGCGGGCAGCGCAGTACTATTCGATTTGACAGCATTAATGAGCCGTCAAATCACAAAGGCCCTCGCCTCTCGTGAAACCGACCGAGCTAGACTGCCCCGCCCTCTAGCCTTTAAAAAATGTATATACTCCACTTTTGTACAGTAGTAGTATCGATGGATTGCGCCATGAAGCAAAAATTGAAATTAGAAGAAAAGGTGGTACATATAGAGAGCGCTCGTGAACTATGTGTCATACATGGCAATAAATAAAGTACTACATGATACTTATATGATACATGGCGCAGGAGTACTACTCCCTCCGTCTAGGTGAGTAAGTCATCTTAGGTTGTGCACCGTGACCAAGGAGGAGGGGAAAACGAGAGAACTTAATGTTCATTTGCTAATTAATAGCATTGCATGCAATGCACTAACCACTGCATGTCGTGTTTGGTAGTCTCAAGTCATTAAAAACATGCACACCTCACATCTCTTATTGGTTGATATGTCAAGAAACAAGAAACGAGATAGAATTTAATGCACCGCGCCTAAGTGTTTTGGGATTATTTGGTTTTCGTAAGATGACTTACACACCTAGACGGAGGGAGTAAGTATTATTAATACAGTTTTTCTAGAACTCATCTAGTCTCATTCATCTTTTATAGCCATTGGATGTGATGCTATAAGATGCGTGTGTTCTGACGTGGGTTGTATTTGTTCTTCTGCAACGAACTGACCACTGCATGTCATGTTTGATAGTCTCAAGTCATTAAAAGCATACAAGCCCCACATCTCTTCTTGGTTGATTCCTCTACTAGTATTTGGTTTTCGTAAGATGACTTAATACTCACCTAGACGGAGGGAGTATTCGATTTGACAGCGGGCGGCGCAGTTCCCGATACGCCTTTAATGCAGATGAGGGAGGGAGTAGTGGTTCCCGATATGTTGAACGGCCAATGCATCCTCCTTCAATTAATGCATGAGGGAAGTAATGGGAGGAGGTCCGGGAAAAGAGGCTGCACGATGTGAATGCAACGCAGTTTGCCCTCATTGCACTCATATAAAGGCGCCCCTCCTCCATTCCAATGCATCTACCACATCATACGCACCTAAGCACTTGCCTAAGCACCTACACTAAGCGCAAAAGAACTTGCTCCAGACCCATGGCGGCGATGCGCGTGAGTGGCCAGCGGCTGCGCCAGATGGTCCACGACGCTGGCCTGCAGCATGGCGCCGAGGATTGTCTCCAGATGGTGTTGGAGACTGGCTGGTGGATGGCCGCCGTCGACGCCAACTACGACTCTCAGTTGGACCAGATGATCGTTGCCACCAGCAACAAGTTCACCGTCCTCAAGAAGCTCGCGGACGACATCGCCGTACTCCTCCAGCCCGCGCGCCCGAGCTCCTCATTGCCTGCCACCCTAATCAGCCTCCATGGCCGGAACCTCTTTCAAGCACTGGTGGCCTTGCGACTGCCCGCCGACGCCACGAAGAATGTTCACCTGGAGGTCGCGCTCGCCGCGAGGCGCCTCGCCCTGCAAGAATTCGTCGACCTACACATCCACGCATATGAGCAAATTGTGTACATAGGTATCTACAAGGCCAGTGAGGACGCTACGATGTTGGCCTTCCTCAACCGGCTGGAAGCCTTGGATGCCTTTGTTGAGAAGCACCTCGACCTCGCCACAAAAGCCTCCGCTCCTTAGCCGCCGGTCGGTGGCCCGGCGCACTAAGTTGAGGAGGAGGAGGTCGTACGTTCATGGATCCATCTTTCTTCTTGCCTTCTGTAACCACCACTGCGATTGCATCATCGTGGCCTTAATTCTTATTGTGTTGTTGCATTCTCGTTCCAGTCAATACCAACATGTGCGATCCCTTTGCTTAATTATATGCATCACTGTAGCTAGTACTCCATCCGTCAATTTATAAGTTGTGCTTACCTTTTCCATCAACTTCGCGCAACGTGCGGGCATCTTGCTAGAAACACTAGAATATGTCTATATAATCCGTATGTGATAGTCCATTTGAAATCTCAAAAAAGACAAATATTTAGGTACGGAGGGAGTAATATATTAGGAGTATATCAAAACAATAGTGATTTCTTTCAAGTTTGTGAACAAATACTACTATTCTACTACTTTGGATCCGTCGCAACGCACGTGCACATTGCTAGTAAAAGGAAAAGGCCTGCCACGTTCGCGTCGCACCCCTACACGCCCGGGAATCGGGAGTACAGCACGACCCGTACGACATGACACATAGCGTAGGGAAGGCATGTTGCCTAGCAGTGGCGGAGCTTGAAGCAAAACGTTGGGCGTGCTAGTCTAGCCAGGCTATAGAAATTACCCTTGCGTTGACGTTCCATGCCTCAAAACTGGATATACAACTACGAAAATCCTGCTAGGTTGGGCGGGCCAGGGCACGTGTTGGCCCTCACGTAGCTCTGCCCCTGTGCCTAGCATTTTCACTTTCATGTGGGATCGCCCGTTGAGCAAACCGACACCCCGCCCGCCGCCGGGTTGGAAAACAGAAACAAGGGGAAGATCTAGCTGTAGCACGGAAGCCAAGAAATTTTGTGTCACACGGGGCTCGTTAATAGAGTAGGAGCATTCCGTACTAGTACTACTCCTACTAGTACTTACCAAGTTTGTACTCCTACTACTATATTACTAGTACTACCACTATACAACTAGTAGATACATGCACAACACAACATCGTAGGAACAAAAAACGGGAAGATCTTGTTTTGGGTGATTTATCTTTTTTTCAATCAACATAGTATGAATAATATGATGTGGGGGGCACCCATGAAGCTTATGTGGCTTGGTTGCATGGCTACGGAAGGTTAGAGAAAAATAAATAGATAATGTGTTTAGAGTGCACTCCACTAAATAGATATACTTTGGATCCATTGCAACGGGCCGACACATCTATATCTATACCCCCTATATAGTGTGTGAAAAACTTTGAAAGTTGGTCGTTGGATGAAGCCAATCCGACGGTACAAAGATGGAAAATCCGAGCACTACTAGCCATTGGATATCATCCACCAGATTCTGCCACATGTATAATCTAGAAGACTCCATTCATGACTAACTTTGCCACAACTAAGCTCAGGCAAAGTTATTAATAAGTTCTTCAAAATGAGAGCCACAAGTTGGCAAGCCTAAGGGAATCTTGCCACATTTTTTGTGTGTATGTCATGTGGGGCCAGTGTGGCTTGCCTAAGGTGTGGTTTGAACCAAACACTCACCTAAGTTAATCAAACTTGCCTAACCTTACATTCCACCAGATTTTGCCACATGTTAGAATCCAGAAAACTCCACATGTAGAAGCATGTTTGGTTTGAGACTAACTTTGCCAAATGCTGCCACACCTAAAGCTAGGCAAGTTTGACTAACTTAGGTGAGTGTTTGGTTCAAGCCACACCTTAGGCAAGCCACACTTGGACCCCACATGGCATACACACAAAAAATGTGGCAAGATTCCCTTAGGCTTGCCAACTTGTGGCTTTCATTTTCATCAACTAACCTTAGGCAAGTTTGGCAAAAATATGTGGCAAAGTGTGGCAATGCTAGGCCTAGAACCAAACAGCCCCATAATGCACAAACCACTAGAATCTCATGCGTGCAATGCACGTGTACCTTACTAGTACTAGTTGGTAGTAGTAAGAAACAAATTCCAGTTTTGGCACGAGCTCGTACTGCGGGAGCACCACAAGGCCTACCGCAAGAGTTACATTTCCCTCTTGGGGCCCACAGGACCGAATTCAGTGGCTTAGTGCCCGGCCTATGAGTCAATGACATGCGGGGCTTAAATGCGGCTGGCCCACATGTCATTCCCATGGTGGTGGCATGGTTCGCGACTCACTCGTTCGAGATGAACCGGCCGGTGGTGGCGTGGCCGTGGCGAGGGTACCACAGCTGGGCGTCGGGGCTTTATGAGGCGTAGATGGCCACACTGACGGGTACTACCTGTAGTACATAAGGGCATGTACAATGGTTCTATCTTAACAGTGCCACGTAGGATAAATCATGAGGTGGAGGAGAGAGAAATCGTAAGATAAGGCTTGTCTTCTCTTATTTAAGAGAAGACAACAGATGATCTCTTAGCATAATTTGTCTCACCATGTTTTTAGGAACAGATAATTATTGAAGATAAGGCTAAGAAATGACCCATTGTAGACATGTTTTTTGTCATCTCTAATTTACATGCAAGACTTAAGATAAGACTATCTTATCAACCATTGTACATGCCCTAAGTACTCCAGCTTAGGATTGATGCCCGGGATGAAATGTGTCACAGACGCTGGATGAAAATTCGGTGGTGCGGGAGTACGGATCGGAGCACAGCAGCGGAGCAGGCAAACTGCGTCCAATCGGGTGTGTCTGTGGTAGAAAGTTGATGGTCGCCGCAGTTCAGCTGGCCCGCATGTCAGGCACACAAAGGCAGAGGAGCGGTGGGGCCGAGAGGGATGAGGGGCACGAACAATCCTACCATTCTGTCACTGACATGTGGGACCCGTAAGCGTGGGTCCCACCTTTCAGTGAAGGAAAGGCAGGGCAAGGCAGTGATAGCCACGTCAGAGGATCCATGTCCACGTCGGGGGACGTCGTGCCGTGGGTTGGAGCGGCGTCGTGGGAATCGCGTGTGGGTGTGGCAGTGGTAGAAACAAGAAACATATGGTCGCCATGGTTCAACTTCCATGGACAAGCTGTCGTGTCTGCTGACACATGTATATCAAAACTAGAGTGTTTATATTTCAAGCACGTGAACAAGTATTATTCTACTAGTTTGGATCCATTGCAACGCATGGGCCAACACATTGGTAGTAGTAGTGTCCATATCTATCTCTAGAGGCCTTCCCTCGTTCATCCTTTTCTCTCACAAGATAAACTACTCATACAAATGCATCTTGATGTTCCGTGGAACGCACGATGAGCAGGTAAGATGAGTTTGATCACGTAGTAAATGCATTCTAAAGACTACTTTGGTGTCCATTTCCTAATTCTCCCCCTGCCCACTGTTTCACAGGCTAGGCTCTGTGCGAGTGGAGATTGGCTTGCATATGTACGGGAGGGTACCAACATCAATTTGCACAACATTTACAACGGTGACACCGTTCCCGTAGAACCTTTGTCCAACATTGGGATCAGCCATGCAACAGACCACCGCATGAATTGGTACGATGGAACCACGGTGAGATTGAATAAAAGATAGCACGAACCTTGCAGATGGCGGTCAAAGGCGGACCATGCTGTCTGCGGCCGATTTGTTGCCGTACGAGTAGGAAGACGTTGTGCTCCTTTCTAACCGCATCTTCGCGGTGACAAACTAAAGGACTTATTTTGTATGGGACACATCCTACGATATACTCCCTCTCTCCCAGTTTATTTGTTTTGAATCTTTTCGTTTTATAAGTTTCAATTCAAATTTAGAGCTCCCCATCACATGTTGAGATTACAATATCCATTAAATCGTTGTGTGCATGTATAGTAAAGAAACAAATCTCGAGTTTGGCATGAGTTCGTGCTGCGGGAGCACCACAAGCCCTGGCGCAGGAGTTACATTTCCCTCTCAAGGCTGTCGGGACTGAGCTTCAGCGCCTTACTACACCTACCTTTGAGTCAATAACATGTGGACCCGATAGGTGACTGGTCCACATGTAATGCTCCCGAAGGCAGAGGGGTAGTGGGGCCAAGAGGGGTGATCCGCAGGTCGGGGGACGTGTGGTTTCATGGGTTCGAGCGGCGTCGTGGGAATCGCGGGTGGCTGTGGTAGAAACTTGATGCTCGCCGCATTTTAGGTGGCCCACATGTCATGCACACAAAGGCAGAGGGGCAGTGCGGCCGAGAGGGGTGAGTGGGCTGAGATCCTCTGCAGTACTGTATGGTGCTGTAGTGACGATGACATGTGGGGCCGGGTCCACACGGCAGTGACCGTACTGCATGGTGGGCTACTGCAGAGGATCCTAACCCGGGGTGAGGCGCACGTCAGGGGGCGTGGTGTCGTGGGTTGGAGAGGTGTTGTGGGAATCGCGAGATGAAACGTGATGGTCGCCGTAGTTGAACTTCCATGGACAAGCTGTCATGTCTACGGACACATGCACTGCATACCGATCACTAGAAGGAGTAGCAGAGAAAGCTATATATGCGGATAAATAGTTCCTTATACTCAAGCGGACCCATGCTACTACTCTATTCCAAAGACATGCACACCATCGAAATAGTCCATCTATATCAATATACACCGAGAGGGAATAATTTTTTTTACAAGAGAGGAAATAGTTCATCCATCCATAATGCCCTCCTGCTGGTGTAGCGTTTTCTTCTTCTTCTTCTTCTTCTTCTTCTTCTTCTTCTTCTTCTTCTTCTTCTTCTTCTTCTTCTTCTTCTTCTTCTTCTTCTTCTTCTTCTTCTTCTTCTTCTTCTTCTTCTTCTTCTTCTTCTTCTTCTTCTTCTTCTTCTTCTTCTTCTTCTTCTTCTTCTTCTTCTTCTTCTTCTTCTTCTTCTTCTTCTTCTTCTTCTTCTTCTTCTTCTTCTTCTTCTTCTTCTTCTTCTTCTTCTTCTTCTTCTTCTTCTTCTTCT
>NC_041391.1:451155176-451174076 GCF_002162155.2 Triticum dicoccoides | reverse complement strand
TCATTCTCTGTGAGAGACGGCTTTGCTACAAGCTCTTCGGACCTTGCAGCTATCTCGAAACTCACACGGGCATCGAGGGCAGCATATTTTATCCACTCATACATCAAGGGATAATTCTCCCATCCAGACGACCTTAATGCCACTGTCTCGTCACCCTTCTGAAGATTTGTACCGAGCACAAAATTTGCTACGTCGAATAGGGATGGTTTCTGTTTAGCACAATCTTCTACAGGAATTTTGATTCTGGTTTGTAGGTCAGCGATGCTTTTCAAATCAAGGTTGTACGGCTCCAGCTTCTGTTTGT
Organism: Triticum dicoccoides; assembly: GCF_002162155.2. Lineage (NCBI taxonomy): Eukaryota > Viridiplantae > Streptophyta > Magnoliopsida > Poales > Poaceae > Triticum > Triticum dicoccoides. The sequence goes on along the minus strand of NC_041391.1, from coordinate 451,173,772 downwards.
TCCCTTCGATGGCCGCCCCAAAGAAGTATACGTCCTCCCGAGACAAGAAATCGTGAAGCTCACCTGGTATGGAGGGCGAGTGTATGATGTGGTACACCAAAACATCATCTTCGAGGCGCTGAAGGACGGCGGCGCGCTGGATCTTCCCAGGGGCACGCTCCGTGTACTCTGCGTCGAGACTGATGACCCTCGTCTCTACCTTTTTGAGGGAGTTGGATACATTGTTGATCCACTGCCAAACAACCCTTGGGTGGACGGTGATGGTGGCAACTATGCGCATCGAGCCTTCGACGAGGACATGTTGGACGCTAAAAAATGCATCTCGATCTCTTTCGCCATTTGGAACCGCTGGAATGGAGGGCTATGGTTTGGAGAATTAGGATTAGATGGCTAGTCTAACTGAAGTAGTAGATGATTATTTAAAGATGTTACAACAATGTGAACACAGTGGGGTTTGGATGCAAATGAAGACGAAGGGGAGGTGAAGAAGCCGAGGCAAATCGGTTCCCGATGGAGAAGTAAATGGGAGAAGTGGCGTGCAAGCAGTTGATTAGATGGCTAGGTAGACTAAATGAAAAGGCAATGCGGGTAGACTAAGGAGTCTTACCTGTTCGTGTACGTGCCCATCCTTCCTGATAGGTGGGACCTATGCAAACAGATAAAAAATGTGTCGTAGCTTTTTTTTGAGCGCGTGAGTGGGAGACACAACATTCTGTAGTTCAGGAATACTCCCTCCGTTTAGGTGAGTAGTATAAGTCACCTTATGAAAATCAGGTTTTCCCAAAACCTTTAGGCGTGGAGCATTAACTTCCTGCTCGATCCCCTCCCAACCTCGTTAGCCAATGTTCTCTTCCTCTGCTGCCGTGTTCTACCTTTCCATTTTTCCTCTTCTCAAGTGTGCAACGATCTGCATGCCGTCCTTGATGCACCAGAACGACCACTGCATGCATCGCGGCAGGGCATTGATTGGGCATGCACGAGAATTTGGTTCTTCTCGCAATATGGATGATACCTAAACGATGAAGTGAACAGGCATGCTAGCACGGGAGACCTATTTCCTCTATACAATACTGGAGTACTCATGTTCCTACTAGTAGTAGTAGTAGTACAAATGTGGTACACTTGATGGTCAAAATACTATTCATCTGGTCATCACAGTGAAGTGACAACACCCTGCGCCTGACACTAGTCCAGGCGAGGCGGCGTGTTCGGGTTACCAAACTCAGCCTCACCCTGTGCACTGTGCAGTCTGTCACCGCGCTGTACAACACATTGGCGCCTCGCCTCGTCTCCCTCTCCCTCCCATAGCACCACTCCATCTCCATCTCCTTCTCCGTCTCCGTCTCCATCTCCATCTCACTGTGCCCCCGTGTACCGTCGCCTCACTCGCCTACCCCAGTACCACTATTCCCTCGCTAGCCGCTCCAGCACCGACATCCTTCTCCCCCGTAAATCAAGCCCGCTTCCAAACTCCACCATGACCGAACGCGAACCGTGCAGCATCCATATGAGCCGCGATTGGAGCAATCTCCCCAGTGACATCCTCGACCTCTGTTGTTCGTGTATGGATATGTTGACCGCCCTGCTGCTGGCTGCATGCTCGAGGGATAGGCACACGGCCATTGTCGAAGCGAGGCCTAAGCTTTTCAAGACACCCTACTTGCTGCTATCTGGTCTTGCGAGATTGGCTCACAATGATACAGAGGCGTGCATGATGCCCCTCGACTTCAATCCGATCTCAATTAGCCGAAACTTCTTTGCAGGTATGTAGTGTGTCGCCGTACATCATTTCCCTCAACATCGATCCAATCACCATCACCCGAAACTTCTTGGCAGGTATGTCCTAGGTCGGCATGAACTCCCACTGGATGGCTGCCTTCAGAGAAGATGGTAAAAAGTTGGTGCTCGTGAACTTCCAAACCTCCCATGAGATTATCCTTCCTCCGTTGGATTATATAGAGTATTACCATCACGGTCCAAGTCATCTAGATTACTATGTCAGTTGGATGGACCTTGTTTTGCAGAAGATTGTAATCTGCCAAGTACCCACACGACATGCGAATTATGCAGATGTCAAGTTAATTGCCTTGTTCGACCGCGGACTCGCCTATCTTTACGCCGGTGCCTTTTTTAGCTGGAGACAACTCGGCTCGCAGTGGATCATCGTCAAAGCTGATACACACTTCTGTGATGCTATTGAACACAATGGCATCATCTATGCGATCGACAAAGCAGACGGCACCATGTATTGCTGGGATGGCGCATGTAAGTTGTTTCCGTCTCATGTTAATGATGACGCCATGACACTGTTTGAACTTTTTGTGATGATTGGCATATCCCTGTTTGAGCAGAATTTGAGTAGAACTATGGCAATATATTAGAGACGCCGTAAATCAGCTATATTTGGAATGAGTTAATTCATGCGATTGTGACCATGTCATTACAACCAATTTGTACCCTGAATAATCAAACGGTTAGGAATATATGGATATTATCCTTATTTTACAGTAATCTATATACTACTACTAAATATGAGTGTGTATCAATGGCCCTGTTAGTTTCCTCATTTTCATGATGTAGAAACATGCACCACACTGTTGGTTTCATCTAACCATACATTAGGGAAGTAAATGTGCATATGGAGAACTCTATATTTGGAAGTAGTGAAATCCTGCAATGCTTACCATGTGTACATACCTATATTCACCCTTAAGCAATCAATGGCTAGAATAATATCCTCACAAAATTTTTGCCCACAGAACACGAGTATATAACAATGCATGGTCTGTTAGTTACCTTGAAGAATTTGTTTGTGAGGACAGAACATGATTACATAACATGTATGACATGGTATTTTCCTGTGAAGAATCGATTGCGAGATAACATGAGTATAACCATGCATGGCACTTCTATATTTTCGAACCCAGTATACATTTCCCTGTATTTTCCACCCAGTTCCAACAGGGACATATCAATGCTGTTTCTTGCATTATCCTACTCATACTCTGAACAATGCTGATCTTACATTAACAATGCCTGTCCTTTTTGATATGATGCAGTGTCCCTACAGTTACTGCCCTTTGTAATTACACCACCTTTGCCAAAAACAAGGAAGCACAACTGGTTCCTCGCTCGATCAGACGACGGCAAAAGATTGATGATCATTTGGACACATGAGCCGGAAAAGTTATATTGCAAAAACCCCACTGTATACAAGCACCGTGTAATACGTGAGTATCCGGACAGTGGCTGTTACGTCTATGAGCAGGATACCAGCTTGTTGGGGCCTTTAGGATTTTTTAGTTGGAGGCGGGTAAACAGCCTTGGTTCACACTCTCTGTTTCTCGGACTCAATTATCCAATTAACCAGGAGATCACCATTGGCAAGGACCTTGATGGCAGAGAGGCTCTATTTGCTATGGAAAACTGTGTCTACACGGCGAGCCCTAGGAGTTCGGGAGCATACTCCCCTGATTGTCAATGATACAGCCTGCAGCCAAAAGAAGGTGAGAATGACAAAGGCATCCGGATTAACTTTGATCCTTGGATGTCTCAATTACGACAGGCAGTGATGTGGTTCAAGCCTTCAGGTTGATAGGTAATTGGGCTGTTGCATCGAAAGGGTGGAGTACTATTGTCTCTGGATCACTGGTCGCTGAAGCGAGGCTGCAAATTATGATGGTGTTGGATCATCTCTTCGAATGACTTTGTTGTCTTTGCTGCTGGTTCTGGATGGGTAGTTCTTTCTTTTCTTATGCATATTCCTTGTCATTTGGTCATCCTCGTCTATGTTACTCTTTCTATGTAATAGCTGCTTCTGTTTAGAATGTCATTCTCGTCTGGATCACGAGAGTCTGAGCGCTGCAGATGGGTACATTTTGGTGGTGTAGCAAGACTTCTTATGAACTATCATGTCTTGCTGTTTATGTCAGTAGTAGTCACTAGTCAGTGTTTGAATGTTGTATATATCGTTGTTTCGAACTGTTTATTGTCTCGAACTACTGGTGGGCGAAATGAGGGCATCACCATTCTCCAGTGTTCAGAGTATATCTCCTTTTTTCAAGTTATATAATTTGAGCTCACTGTCTTTTCGATGATGTACACTTGTTTGGGCCAGTGAGGTGTCGTTGAATATGGGCCCAGTAGTAATGCAATGCCAAACAGGTCAATTATGACTCTCGGGCCGGGCTCTCAAAAGATCCTGAAAAAAAAGGCCGGGCTCTCCAAAAAAGAAAGAATAAGGACTCTTAGGACGACATGTGGGCGCCACCGGTGTTTTCGTGCGCTTGCGCGCCGAGAGCATATTGGCGCGTGCTCGAAATTCATGCTACCTTTTCATCCCCAGTCTCCCGCCCCTCCCCCACCTCTGGAATCTCGATTCCTACTCCAGTTCCCCCAAATCCCCCTCCTGTACTCCCTGTACTCAAGCGCACTATCATGTCGCCGGTCAATGTGGATCTCCGAGCCGGAGATCCTGAGGTCCGTCCTGCCTTTGGTCGCTGCGTGCTATCGCTCAATAGTGGCATGGCGGCGCTTGATGACCAGTTTGCCGGCAAAGTGCTGATGGTAACCATCAATGGCGACCGGCCTCCCGTCTCGCTGGACGACCTTGTCAAAGCTCTTGGCATTGCGCATGGCATCCAAATAAGTGACTTGCTCGTTGAAGTCTGTCCGCCACCGGCTGATTTCTTCATCAGGTTCCAAACAACTTTCGACTGCAGTTGTGTGTTCGAATCTTCCCGGCGTTTGTTCTACGATGGCGCGCTGGTGAGCTTTGATCGGTGGAACCCAGGATGGGGCTCGGTGCCCTCTGAGCTTGAGGTTTTAACAAAGCTTACCTTCCACGGCATGCCTCGACGTGCTTGGAACAACGAGTCCATGAACGAGCTTATCAACGACCTTGGAGGTGAGCTCGTAAGTATGTTTGTTCCTCCAGACAGCTGGGCTCTGACGGTTATGGCATGGATGAAGAAGCCGTCCACCATACCGAAGGTGATTAGTGTTGAGATACCGGTGCAGGAATTGGGGTTGTACTATTCATCGCCACCAAGGCCGCCGCGGACCATGTTAGGGATGTACCTGTATCGAGTGTTCGTGCATGTCGAAGAAGTGGTCAATCCATCAATCGAAGTCCTGCCGCCGCCGCTGGTGCCAGGGTCCGTCAACGACGTCCATTACAGGAGTCAACGTCAGACTTTCCCCGTGTTGCTCGGAATGATGGATGGCACAGGGCATACTCCATCGCGCGGCGGAGGCCACTGCTTCTTTGGGAGAAGAGGCAGGGCTGGCTGCCTGGATGTGCTCTAATTTGAGGTAACAACTGAATCTTGTCAGATAGTACTAGTTAAATCCGAGTTATGGGTCTGAAGCACTGACATGCCAGTACATTTGATTGTGACCTGTTCTAATTTTGTACCTGAACTTTTTTTAGAAAGGGCTGTACGTCAACTTAATGTGCTAGCAGAACTTGTTGTGTTGTCTGTCTATTTTCTTTGCACAACATTCAAAATATTTCCCCGTCATTTATAAAGATGATGAACCGTTATTTACGACTTCGTTGGTTTCAACATAGCCCTTCCCGTAGCGATCCACTGCTTCCATCCTGATTGTGCCGCCTGCGTGAAATTTTTGTATGCAAGTTCAGTGTGCTATGATGTTCTATATGATTGTGTCAACTATATAAGTTTTTACTGAGCATCAGCAATGCATATGGCTGAAAGATGTATTTATGAGCATTGACCGATGGGTCTCTCTCTCTCTCTCTCACACACACACACACACACACACACACGCACACACACACGCGCACACGCACAAGTGGGACCCATTGAATTATTTATTTGCTCATGACAACTTTTAATTAGGTTCCACTGTAATCTAACTTTTTTCTTAAGTTATTAACTGAGCTCAGTGACTTCAAAAAGTTGTGCAGAAGCCTTGTTTGGGCCTTTCCGGCGTCCCTGAATGTGGGCAGAGTAACCATGTTAGGTTGTACTGTACTACACAGGCCTTTTTTTTTCAACATCAGCAATGCAACTGGGCCGACAATTGTACACAATATACGGGTCAACTTGTTATCCTCCCCGCTGGGCTGCAAAGTTTCCTAGGAGGTATGCATTAGGCTTAACAAGAAAATGACTTTAAGAAATAATATGTAATTATAATAACTGAGCAATTACTATGCACCAAACACGTAATTAGTTTGAAAAATATATTATTTTTGTAATTTGGAAATTTTAATTTCATTACTTGTTGCGCGCGCAATATTTCGTTGGAATTTAACGTGATACAACTTTATTTTGAAATTATATTTAGCCTGACTAGAAATTTCGGATAAAAATATTTCGGATCCCATCAAAATGTGGGATTTTTTTTGAATTCTGTTATGATCGGTTGTTTGAAATTATTAATCGTTGTCAAAGCTAGAAGTTGGGATATACTTTTAACAAACCCGTAAATGGGCTGTAGTAAATTCCATTAGAATTGAAAAATGGGCTGTACATTGTTACAAATCGCAAATGGGCTATATGTTCTCTGCCAAATCCGAGCTGTGGGCCTACTAAGTTGATGCGTACCAAGGGCTTTGTCAACTTAGTCAATATAAACGATTCTAGCTGCAGTGATCGTACGATGTCCATCCAACGGCCGTAGTGCTTCTTTAACCTCTGGTCTTCTTGCTCCAGCCGCCCAAAGCAGCGCCGGTCGTGTCGCATGCTCCTGCCTCCCATGGCCGGCTGTGATGTCACGGAGGCCTCACCGCCCCGTACTACTCCCACCGCTGGCCAGGCCATCCCTCTACTCACCCACACCCCCTGTTATTCTACGGCGACGGCATCCTCACACTGCAGCCGAACAAGTGAACCCTCGTACTCCTCTCCGCGCGGGCTACCACTGCTGCATCTTCCCCGGATCCGCGTCGTCCCCTTTCTAGGCCTCGCCGTCGTCCAGACCACCGCCTTGGTGCTCTCGGCGCGGCGTGCTCAACATGGTCAATGACCGACTTCCATTGGAAGAGTACTGTACGTGGAGAGGCTGGCAGCTGGGTCCAGGCGGCCGCAAGGAAGTGCCTCCTTATTATGCGCAAAATAATCATTCCACCACCTGACAGCAGGGACCCACCGGACGGGCCACCTTATTTCGCAAAAAAAACGTTTCCCCCTTGACTGCTGGGACCCACCAGACGGGCCAGTGTATTTCGCGAAAAAAACGTTCCCCGCGCTGTCAGCTCAGACACACTGGAAGTGCCTCCTTATTACGCACAAAAAAATGAATACTCCCCCTACTAGCTGGGGCCCACCATGGTGGGAGGCTGACTTGTGGGCCTACTAAGTTGACTGGAACGGGGGCCTTTGTCAACTTTAGTCAATATGAACGATTCTAGCTCCAGTGACCGTACGATGGCCATCTAACGGCCGTAGTGCTTCTTCAACCTCTGGTGTTCTTGCTCCAGCCGCCCAAAGCAGCGCCGGTCGTGCCGCATGCTCCTGCCTCCCATGTCCGGCTGTGCTGCCGCGGAGGCCTCACCGCCCCCTACTATTGCCACCGCTGGCCAGGCCCTGCGGCGACGGCAGCCTCACACTGCAGCCAAACCAGTGAACCCTCGTACTCCTCTCCGCGCAGGCTTCCACTGCCGCGTCTTCCCCGGCTCCCCGTCGTCCCCTTCCTAGACCTCGCCGTCATCCACCGCCGTGGTGCTCTCGGCGCGGCGTGGTCAATGTGGTCAAAGACCGACTTCCATCGGAAGAGTACTGTACGTGGAGAGGCTGACAGCTGGGTCCACGGCAGCCGCAAGGAAGTGCCTCCTTATTACGCGGAAAATAATTATTCCTCCACCTGACAGCAGGGACCCACCAGACGGGCCACCAGTATTTCACGAAAAAACGTTTCCCCATGACTGCTGGGACCCACAGGACGGGCCACCGTATTTCGTGAAAAAACGTTCCCCCCGCTGTCAGCTCGGACCCACCGGAAGTGCCTCCTTATTACCCACAAAAAAATGAATAGCCCCCTGCTAGCTGGGACCAACCTTGGTGGGAGGCTGACTTGTGGGCCTACTAAGTTGACTGGGACGGAGGCCTTTGTCAACTTTAGTCAATATATGAACGATTCTAGCTCCAGTGACCGTACGATGTCCATCCAACGGCCGTAGTACTTCTTCAACCTCTGGTCTTCTTGATCCAGCCGCCCAAAGCAGCGCCGGTCATGCCGCCTGCTCCTGCCGCCCGTGGCCGGCTGTGATGCCGCGGAGGCCTCACCACCCCCTACTACTTCCACCGCTGGCCAGGCCATCCCTCTATGCACCCACACCCCCTGTTATTCTGCAGCGACGACAGCCTCACACTGCAGCCGAACGAGTGAACCCTCATACTCCTCTACGCGTGGGCATCCACTGCCGTGTCTTCCCCGGCTCCACGTCTTCCCCTTCCTAGGCCTCACCGTCGTCCACCGCCCTGGTGCTCTCGGTGCGGCGTGGTCAACGTGGTCAAGGAATGGCTTCCATCGGACGTGGACTGTACGTGGAGAGGCTGACAGCTGGGTCCACGGCCGCAGCAAGGAAGTGCCTCCTTATTACGCGCAAAATAATTATTCCTCCACCTGACAGCAGGGACCCACCGGACGGGCCACCGTATTTAGCAAAAAAAAAACGTTTCCTCCTGTCTGCTGGGACCCACCAATTACATCTTCGCACGCAAGGAAGTGCGTCCGAAAAAAACGATTCGCCCCCTGACTGCTGGGACCCACCAGCTAAATCTTCGCACGCAAGGAAGTGCCTGACAGCCGGGACCCACCTGGTCGAAGCGTACGTAGCGTTGTCATTCTGGTCGCGAACGTGTATGTACATACTGGTCGTTGTAGAGGCGCGCACGTGTCGTAGTAGAGGCGCACACGTAGCATGTACACGTACGTACAGCGGCCAGGGTGCAAGAAAGAAAATACGGCCACGTATGTGTACATACGTGTTGACACACGAACACGTCACGTGTACCCTTGACGCCGGGGGTGATGCACCGCAACTCACGTCAAAGGAGACCCGACCGACAGCGCGATACGCAAGACAGTCGGCGGGCGCTTTTGCAGACCCGAAACCCCGCGCACCCGGGAGGGACCCCGACAGGGATTGCGGCGGCTATGGGCTGCCCTAGGTCGATTCGCTCGCCCCTAGAGCCTCGGTATTCGCAGCTCTCAAACACGAAGAACAGCGAAGAACGAGAGAGAAAAACCGTGGAGAGATAAAACGTAGACAGGAAAAAGTAGTATATTGATTTGTTCGATTGTGTGTTGTTCAATCGGCCGTCACTCCCAACATATATAAGAGGCGGCTGGACTTCCCGTACAAGAAAAGGATTCATCTAGGCTTTCCTTACAAGAAAATTGCATCAATTCACGTCCAAAACCCTAGTCAAATTCAGACTAGTTTTATCCGAACTTTTCAAAATAGTTCGGTTTAAACTGACTGTACCTTGCTGGTCCTTTTTGTGATGGCAAACAACCTCGGATGGAAACGAGTCCAAAAGCAATCTTGACAGTTTCAATGAGACGAACATCTTTCGTGTTGAACGTTTTTTCATTAGAGGTCATCCCGAGGGTCAAATCGCTCGTGCAAAACAGCAAATTATTCACGCATCACATCAGACACACCCACATATGTGTCTGGTTCCGGGCGTCATATTTTGCTCGCTGGAGGGTCTCATTGTGCGGGCTCTAACTTTTGCATACGACCTCAGATTGTGATGATCTTTATATCAAAATCGATCGTTTCGACGAGACAAAGACAATTCGTGTAGATAATTCTTCCATACGAGGCCATCTTGGGGGCTTAATCATCCGAACAGTGTTTTGAATACAAAATCCAGTACTTTGAGCACAACTTCGGCCTTAGAGATGAGGTCGGATGGCTATGACTTAAATATCAAAGTTTTTCCTCTCGGCGATGTGAAACTTTCCATGCTGAAAACCCTCTCACTCAAAGCTATCCCATTTTCTTTTTATGTCATGCCAAAATCTGGTGTCAACACATGCCCCCCTGTTTTTCGGCAAAGCTTGCACGCCGAAAAATAATATGCACGGTGTTTGTTCTAAGGACGATGTCAACACTCCATCGGCCATTTATTTTTCTTAGGGCAATAATTATGTATCGGCCATTGCCTATTTAGGATTCTTGCCACACACTCGGGTGGTATTTCTTCAAGTACTTGCCGCTCGGGGTAACAATGCCCCTTGTACAGATTCCACGAAATATGAGTTTCCGGGAACTATTCTTGTAATTCTAAAAGGACCTTCCCAACTTGGAGACCACTTCCCGAATTTTTTATCTCTTGAACCAATCGGCAGAATCACTTTCCAGACGAGATCACCAACTTGAAAATTCTTCAACTTAACTTTCTTATTGTAAACTCTTGCCACCCTCAACTTGTCTCTCTCTATGGCCCTCAAAGCAGCCAAACGTTTATCGGCAACTTCGTCAATGTTGTCCATCATTAAGTTATAGAAGTCTACTACCGATAAATCATTTTGCTTGGCAATTCTCAAAGCATTCAAATTTATTTCCACCGGTAAAATAGCCTCTTGACCATATACTAGCTCATATGGAGTCACCTTCGTAGCACCATGCCTTGAGATCCTATGTGCCCAAAAAGCCTCAGACAACAACTCATGCCATCTCCTTGGATTATCCTCAATCTTCTTCTTGATGAGTTTGATTAAAATTTTATTGCTAGACTCAGCTTGTCCATTGGCTTGGGCATAATATGGAGAGGAATTGAGTAACTTTATGTTGTAAGATTCGACAAATTCTCTGACTTGGTGTGACATAAAAGATGAGCCTTGATCTGTAGTCAACGTTTGAGGAATGCCGAACCTATGGATAATGTGCTCGGTTATGAATTTAATTACCTCCGCATGTGTCATGTTCTTCAGAGGTACTGCTTCAAACCATTTAGTGAAATAATCGGTTGCCACCAATACGAACCAATGCCCATTTGAGGAAGACGGATGAATTTGTCCAATAAAGTCTAAACCCCATCCTCTGAAAGGCCACGACTTGATAATGGGATGTAACATAGCAGCAGGAGCCAACTGAATATCACCAAAATTTTGACAAGCTTTACACCCTTTGTAATATCTGAAGCAATCATTAATCATAGTCAGCCAATAAAATCCAGCACATCGTAGCAACCATTTCATCTTGGGAGCCGACTGATGAGTGCCACAAATATCTTCATGGACATCCCCCATAGCAACTCTCGCTTGGTCTTCGTCCAGGCACTTTAGAAGAACATCATCAACCGTTCGGCGATAGAGACCATCATCTCTCATTGTGTATTTAAAAGGCATACGCCGAACAGCCCTGTCCATCCTTCTACTAGGATCACACAAATAATCAACAATGGGTTTCCTCCAGTCTTGATTTCCTCCTGCATTGAATATTTCATTAGTGGCCGAAACGGTGGGCTCCGGTTCGGCCTCCCCTATGTTGGCAAGACTAGACATCGGCTTTTCAGAAATAATAAACATGCCATGATCAACATGATAGCCAGATGCTTGCTGTGCCAACTCATTTGCTTTACAATTGTCATGTCTAGATATATGAGCAATGCTAAAAAAATCCAAAGCAGAAATTATATCTAGACATTTATCAAGATAAACATTAAGTGATACATCAAAGCATTGAAAGACTTTGGATATTTGTTGCACTACTAATAACAAATCACCATAAGCCTCAATATGTGTAACACCTATAGTAAGTAACATCTCTAGGCCGAATAACAATGCTTCATATTCGGCTTGATTGTTTGTACAAAAATATTCTAAGCGGCATGAGGCTTCAAAAACAGCACCATGAGGAGATATGTAAACAATACCAACACCTTGGCCATTGCCACAAACTGAACCATCAAAATATAATCTCCACGGTACTAATGAGACAAGGTTTATATCTATGTCATGCTTGTCATCAATCCGATGTTCAACAATAAAATTAGCAACGATTTGGCCTTTCATAGATTTTAGAGATTCATAAGCCAAATCATATTCAATGAAAGCATAAGCCCACATGCCAATTCTACCACTAAGAATTGGCCTATGCAGCATGTATTTAATGACATTGGTTTGACAAGCTACTATACAAGCACTCGGCACTAAATAATGTCTCAATTTTGTGCAAGCATAATATAAGCATAGACATAGTTTCTCAATAAATGTATACCTTGTCTCGGCATCGAGTAAGCGTTTGCTCAAATATGTAATATCATGCTCTTTTCCCTCGGTTTCTTGAGTCAAAACAACACCAATAACTCCTTCCTCTGCTGCAATGTAAAGCCTGAAAGGTTCCCTATGCTTGGGTGCTTTCATCACCGGAGGAGTGCACAAATAATTCTTGATCATATCAAATGCTTCTTGTTGTTTTGCCCCGCAAGTGAAATCAGCATCATTGTTTAACCGAAGGATAGGAGTAAACGCGTCAACCTTCCCTGACAGATTAGCTATAAACCTCCTCAAGTAATTGACCTTGCCAAGGAACTTTTGCATATCTCTCTTGGATGTTGGAGCCTCCACTTTCTGTATGGCCTCTATCTTTTTGGGATCAATTTCTATGCCATCTTCATGGATAATGAAACCCAAAAACTTACCAGCTGACACGCCAAATGCACACTTAAAAGGATTCATCTTTTAGTCCATACTTTTTCATTCTTTCAAAAGCTAAACGCAAATCGGCCAAGTGAGACTCAAAAGCATCCGATTTGACAACAATATCATCAATATAAACTTCAAGTATGACACCGAGTAAATCATGAAAAATCAAATTCATAGCACTTTGATATGTGGCACCAGCATTTTTTAATCCGAATGTCATCACTGTCCATTCGAATAAACCAAGAAAACCAGGGCAACGAAAAGCTGTCTTGGATATGTCCTCTTCGGCCATAAAAATTTGATTGTATCCGGCATTACCATCTAGAAAGCTAATAACCTTATGTCCAGAAGCATCATTAATAAGCATATCGGCTATTGGCATGGGATACTCATCTTTGGGTGTAGCCCTATTCAAATCTCTGAAGTCAATGCACACCCTCAACTTGCCGGATCCTTTCTTCTCCACTGGGACAATGTTAGAAATCCACTCGGCATACCTGCAAGGTCTAATAAAATTATCTTTAAGCAAACGACCGATCTCTTCCTTGATCCGGTCATACGTTTTTGTATTAAACTTTCTGGCCAATTGTTTGTATGGTCTAAAACCAGCCTTTATAGGTAACCGATGCTCCACTAGCTCTCGGTTTAAACCTGGCATCTCATGATATTCCCATGCAAAACAGCAAACATACTCTTTCAAAAGCTCGATCAACTTAGCTTTATGATCGGCTCTTAAATTTTTGTTTACAAACATCGGCCTAGAAATAGAACCAACTCCTATATCTATCTCTTCTAATGGATCGGCCGATGTAAAACCTTGTCCTAATTTATCCATATCATCTAACTCTTCTATGGACTCATACATGTCGTTCTCATTGGACCGATATTCTACAAGTCGCTTTTGTAACCACTCTGAGTTAGGATCCATTTAAACATATCATACCTTGGAGCCGATTGCATTCAGTCGGCTTTAAAGAAAAGGACACGAAACCATTCTTGGTCGCGCTGAGAAAATCTAACTCTGTCAAGTCACGTCCCGTCAAGCAAGTAGCATTTGGGTGTTGCCAATCCACTGATGCCTCGGCCAAAGCAACACAGGCCGAGTTATCCGCATGAATGACTTCCACTTCATCATCAACCCACTGGATCAAAAACTGGTGCATATTGGATGGCACGCACTGGTTTGCATGAACCCAATCACGGCCTAGTATGACGTTGTAGTTGCCTTGCATCTCAGCGACAAAGAATGCGGTCGCCAAAGTTTTACTTCCCACCGTGAGCTCCACATACATCACACCTTTGGCTTCAGTTTTCTCCTTGCCTTCAAACCCATTGAGCACCATGTTGGTCTTTATCAACTCTTCATCATGCAACCTCAATTTTTTGAAGACCGAATATGGCATAAGATTCACCACAACACCACCATCAACAAGCATCCGAGTGGCGGTGACCCATTGATATGACCTCTGATATATAACGGTTTCAGATGCGTTACTGGGTCTTTTGGCTTCTCGAATATTGCGTTTTTAGGGCCAAAATCTAGCCGAGCCACCTCCCTTCCTCATCTACAGCACGAAACTCAGAAGGTAAGTAATACACCATATTGATATCCATACCTTCATGAACCGGCATAGACTCATAGTCCAACATATCAACCTCCTCCTCGAGTGCATCCACCAATTCTGAAATTTGTCTGAGTGAAGAGGAAGCAATAGGTAAAATAGATGATGCAATGATTGTGTCGTTCTCTTTTGGTATTGTAGGTGCCGCTGTGGTAGGTGTAGAAGCCACTGCATCTTGTATTTGTTTGGGCCTCCACACTTGTTTTGTAGGTACCATAGGCCGAGTGTCATTGAACAACTTATCCCTTTGCTTCTCGGCCTCTTGTTTTGCCATCTCTTGATTCCTTAACCTCTGTAGTTTCCTCTTTTGTGTCTTTGTTAGCCCTGGTGGACACCACTTTGGCTGAGTGTATTTAGGATCTCTCGTTTTTACTTGGCTGGTTCTTGCTTCATGGTCAGCCGAGTGCTTTGGCGCGATAGCAAGTATTGGCTCAGCCGGATTGCTAGGCACAATCGGCTGCTGTATGGCGAATGTTTTGGTGCCTAAGATAAGTGAGTCGGCAACCATTTTCTCCTTGCCTTTTCCCGACTCAACTGCTGCAACACTTGGTGACTTAACACGCCATTCTTGCTTGCCAACCCTTTTTTGATTATCTTGCACTGGCCGATTGACACCATTGTTCAAACGGCCTCGTGTGGGATAAGAAAGTCTCTCATGAACGGGCCTCCTTGGTTCTGCCCAACCTGGATGAAAAGCATAAGGGGCCATTGGGGGCTGCCACTATCCTCCATTGAAGTCTCCCATGTAGTATGTCACATAGGGGGGGTGGTGGCATCCATGATCCTGGCGCCCACGACCCATATGGCCTTGCATGATGCTGAAATTCTTCTCGAGGAGGTGACCTTGAGCGCTTCAAATTTTATGACTGGTTAGAGCTAGAACCGGCTGCATGATTGGCATACTTGGACAACAACACATTAAAAGTTGGCTTGAT
Organism: Triticum dicoccoides; assembly: GCF_002162155.2. Lineage (NCBI taxonomy): Eukaryota > Viridiplantae > Streptophyta > Magnoliopsida > Poales > Poaceae > Triticum > Triticum dicoccoides. Next base: position 451,158,582 of record NC_041391.1, on the reverse strand, counting down.
TTTCTTGCGCTGCACTTTTGCTTCATTCCTCTTCCACTTGCCAACTTCTGGACTCTTGGGTTTGACAAATTTAACTCGAGTATTTTCTTGCACTTGTGGTTGCCCCCCCCCCCGAGTGTAGGATTCTTGATGGTGACTTTGATCATTTCCTTGCCATCGGGCTGCTTATCAAGCACAACATGTCTCCCCAAGACCTTGCTGCCCTCCTTGTCTTTCCTGGGCTCACCAACAATGACATTAGTTTTATTAGCAGATTCGGCTACCTCCGGCCGAATGAGTAGCTTCTTCCCCTCCAAATCCATGGTATTCATGGGAAAAGGCTGTTTATCAACTTGCATCTCAGAAAAGTTCAATCATCCGTCATTGATGTCCAGTTGTATCTGTCGTCGAAAAACATTGCAATCATTAGTAGCATGAGAAAAAGAATTATGATACTTGCAATAAGCGCGCCATTTCAGCTCTTCAAACGGCGGTAAAGTATGAGATATTCTAATAATCTTAGCCTGCAGCAAAGCATCAAATATTCTATCACACTTAGCAATGTTAAAAGTAAACTTCATCTCTTCATCACGATTCTTATGAATCGGTTTCAGATCATTGCAAGTAAAGGGTTTGGCCTTAGATGGCCAAACAAATTCAGTAGCAAAAACATCACCCTCATCGTCCGAATGATCACTGTCATATTCCACCATATTCATCTTTGGATGATCGGCTTTGTATCTATGCACTTCTTTGAGGTCCTTGCTTCGGCTTTCCTGAGCCAAAGACCTTTGTAAGACTTGGTTGATATTTAAAAACTCGTAGCCCTCTAACTTTTCTCTAATGGGAGTTCTCAAACCATTCAGCACTAGGTATGCCAAGTCCCTCTCGGTTATCACCAAACTAAAGCACCGGTTTTTTGTTTTGCTGAATCTCTTGACATAATCGAAGACCGATTCATCATGCTTCTGTTTAACCAATGTTAGATGTGACAACTTGAGTTCGCTATAAAAGTGATCATGAAATTTCTTCTCTAGCTGCGACCAAACACGAATGGAACCATGTGGTAAAGAAGAAAACCATGAAAATGCGGTACCAGTTAATGATAAACGAAATAAACGCACTTTCAATTCATTCAATGAGCCTGCCTCACCCAATTGTGCTAAATATTGACTAACATGCTCCCATGTGGTTTTTGTGCCCTCTCCATTAAACTTAACAAAATCTGGAATTTTGTATCCTGGAGGGCACTGGATGGCATCAAAGTACTTGGGGTATGGCTTTTGGTAAATCCGATTCCGAGGTAACTCAACTCCAAAATTCTCTCGAAGCATCTTAGCCATCTCCTCTCTAAGATTAGCTAAACCATCATCCATAGTGGATGATGAAGCTTGTGGCAGTGGCATAGGAGGAGTAGGGTTACTAGCTGTAGGTAGGAATTGTGGCATGTATGTCGACCCATAATTTGGTAGTGGTCGAGTGGTTGTAGCTGTAGGTAGAGTTTGGTTCGGCGTTGCCACCGAACCTGGCATGCTCATAATAGGGTTGATGGGTGCAGTCACAATCTGATTTGTTTGGGTAGGATAATAAGCCATCGGCACGGGAGGCACCGATGCAATAGGTAAAGCCAGATTAGGGTTTTGCACACTAGCAGCTACACCATCATTGCCACTAGATGATTGAGATGTATTCTTCTGAGCATTAGTATTTTCTATGAAAGTTTGATAGACTAGATTGTTACCATCAGCAATACGACTTTCAATCTCAGCCCACTGCCCAGGAGAAAAGGCAGTACTTATAGAAGGTTTAACCTGCTCGGCTTGAAGAGGAGGGAACTTGATTTCTTCAATCGGAGTGATGTTGCCTTGGCGATCCTTCTTGAACTTTGCAAGGAACTCCTGCAAGTCCTTTTCCTCGCGTGCCTTCTTGTACTCATCATAGACTTGGCAATGATCGGCCGATATCTCATCAAGGCTGGGCTTGATGATGTTATCGGCGTCTACCTCAGATGGCTTGGGAATATCAGACATGGTGGATGATGACGATTGATCCTCGTTCCCCAGCGGAGTCGCCAAAAAGTGTGTTGACACACGAACATGTCACGTGTACCCTCGACGCCAGGGGTGATGCACCGCAGCTCACGTCAAAGGAGACCTGACCGACAGCGCGATACGCAAGATAGTCGGCGGGCGCTTTTGCAGACCCGAAACCCCGCGCACCCGGGAGGGACCCCGTCAGGGATTGCGGCGGCTATGGGCTGCCCTAGGTCGATTCGCTCGCCCCTAGAGCCTCGGGGTTCGCAGCTCTCAAACACGAAGAATAACGAAGAACAAGAGAGAAAAACGGTGGAGAGATAAAATGTAGACAGGAAAAAATAGTATATTGATTTGTTCAATTGTGTGTTGTTCAAACGGCCGTCACCCCCAACATATATAAAAGGCGGCTGGACTTCCCGTACAAGAAAATGATTCATCTAGGCTTTCCTTACAAGAAAATTGCATCAATTCACGTCCAAAACCCTAGTTAAATTCAGACTAGTTTTATCCGAACTTTCCAAAACTGTTCGGTTTAAACTCACTGTACCTTGCTGGTCCTTTTTGTGATGGCAAACAACCTCGGAAGGAAACGAGTCCAAATGCAATCTTGACCGTTTCGACGAGACGGACATCTTTCATGTTGAACATTTTTTCATTAGAGGTCATCTCGAGGGTCAAATCGCTCGTGCAAAACAGCAAATTATTCACGCATCTCATCAGACACACCCACATATGTGTCTGGTTCTGGGCGTCATATTTTGCTCGCTGGAGGGTCTCGTTGTGCGGGCTCTAACTTTTGCATACGACCTCGGATTGTGATGATATTTATATAAAAATTGATCGTTTCAACGAGGCGAAGACAATTCGTGTAGATAATTCTTCCATACGAGGCCGTCTTGGGGGCTTAATCAGTCGAACAGTGTTCTAAATACAAAATCCAATACTTTGAGCACAACTTTGGCCTTAGAGATGAGGTCGGATGGCTATGACTTAAATATCAAAGTTGTATCTCTAGGTGATGTGAAACTTTCCATGCTGAAAACCCTCTCACTCGAAGACATCCCATTTTTTTTATGTCATGCCAAAATCTGGTGTCAACAATACGGGCGGGGTCTCGATTGCCTACTCGCGCATACGTACATGGCTGGGTAGGAACGGAGAAACAATGTCGTCGTCGTGTTCATGGGGAGCCAACCAGCTGGGTTGGAACGGAATGCATGGTCGTGTTCATCGGGAGGGCTTGGACGGAACAAGCGATGAAAACGAGGCCTGGCGTACCGCACAACGGAGGAAACGGCCTTGTGTTCGACCGGCCACGTTCGAAACGGGATCTTGTTCATCGGGAGGGGTCTGGCGTACCGCAAAACGGAGGAAACGGACCTCCTACGGTC